>NC_043998.1:25211207-25266207 GCF_902150065.1 Myripristis murdjan
CAGGCTCCTGCTCTCGTCTCCAGTTCCATCTGTCACAAGCCGCTTCACCTCTCACTTTGACGAGGTGAGCTTCATTTTCCTTTTTGTACTTTTTTCTCCATATTTTTTTAAAAATACACCTTTAGAACCTATATATGGTGTATACAGGTATACTTTTTACATATTCTCAACTTCTTATTTCTGTGAATATTGCTGTAATATTATTGTAGGATTAATGCACTTATTTTTACATTTTTTTTTTATTTTAGAAATTTCTAATGCACATGTTTTTATTGTACTTATTTACCTTGTATGTTCCCTATAATTTCACTTTGCATGTATATATTTTTTCACTTGGGACTTTGAACAAATGCAACTCACCCCATCTCAAGTATTTCCGATCATGATTTTGAAAAACAATTTTATTTTACTTAATGTTCACATTGCACTGTACGCAAAGAAAGACAAACGAAAAACATCCAGTGGTTCCGTTCCTGTGGGTAGCGTCTCCTGTTAGCTTAGCATAAAGACTTGAACTCTATGGGAGTCGTTAGCCTGGCTCCTTTAAAGTGAAAAACAAACCTCATGTGTCTTATTGACACAGTGGATCATGTGGATCTGAAACACGGGAGACTTGAAGTGCTGCACTGGATTCCTGCACTCTAATATTTCATTGACTGCAACTTCATGTACGTATTTGTTTGTTTGTTTGTTTGTTTGTTTGTTTGTTTTTGGGTGAGGTGCACCCTTCGGACCGCGACCCACCAGCTGAGAATCGCAGACATCATCACGCACGTTGATGTTTTTGAGCCTTTCTGCTTGCCGTACACAGATCTGTCAGTGTGGCCGCCCCGCTGCCTCTGCTGTGTGTGTGTGTGTGTGTGTGTGTGTGTGTGTGTGCACGAGCGTCACTTTTAGTGTGTCATCAATCATAGTGATGCCAGCCTCGCCTCCTCCCTCTGGTATCCTCCCACCCTCCCTCCCTCCTTCCCTTCCTTCCTTCCTTCCTGCATTCCTTCTCCTCAGTTCTGGTCCTTCCTCTCCTCCTTTCCTTCTTTTCTCTGAGAGAGAGAGAGAGAGAGAGAGAGAGAGAGAGAGAGAGAGAGAGAGAGGGAGGGAGGGAGAGAGAATAAATTATCGGAGGAGTGAAGTTTAGATTGGGAGGCGGGACGAAGCCCCCGGTTGCCAAGGGAGACAGACGGACTGACAGGATCTTATCAGACAGCTGAGGGATGATGGGTGATGCACACACACACACACACACACACATACACAAACACACACACTTGACTCTGTGTGTGTGTGTGTGTGTGTGTGTCACTTCTACATGCCCTCAGGGCCAAACCCTCCAACAGCAAATTGAAAATGACCTCAGTAAACAACACACACTTCCTGTTCCTGTCACACACACACACACACACACACTCAGACACACACACTCTGTACCTTGTAGCGGTGCGTTCGAGGCCGCGGGGACGTCGTTAAGTCGGGTTTGCAGGCGAAGGTCGGCGTGCAGGAGGACGCCGGGCTCTGATCTCTGTTTGTCTTCGTTCTGTTTCTCGCCGCCGAGCGTCTGCCTTCGCCCGTCTGGCAGCCGCAAAACATATTTCAGAGCGCTCCGCCGAACAGATTTCCCACGAAGTTTTGGCGGAAACGGGGGAACAGCTGATCGGATTTTGGCGGCGGTCCAGATCCGGGAGCGGTGCCACGAGACGATTATCACGTTTTAGCTGTAATTAAATGAAACGTCTGACAGAGACGGAGGCTGGATTATCGAGCCGAGGGTCAGGCGGCGAGGATCGACGCGCCTTCAAATCGAAACCGTGGGAGCGACGCGTTCAGGTGCGTCGGCAGGTCAGAGGATCGTTCAGCATCGGCAGTTTTGTTTCTGCCTTATTTGAATTTTGAAATTCAAGTTATTATTGATTAATAACTGGTGCTGATAATCTGATGTTTAACGAGGGGAAATGTCTGTTAAACTTAAAACTTGTAAAAAGCTGTCGATAAAGATGAGGCATGAGAGAAGAATCTCATCCTGATTGGCCGTTCCTGTCAACGGGAACCAATCGTTTCCCTCTGTGGGCGGGCCTTAAAGCCTTTATGCTCCGCCTCTGAGAGATGATGGAGACAAGAAAATATAAAACCTGCTTCCCTTCAGATTACAGCAAAACCCACCCAACATTAGCCTGGAAGTTCCCCCGTCTTTGAATGTTTTTATTTTTTTATTTTTTTTTTTTTTTTTTAATGAAACTAATTGACCAGCAGGACTCTGGACTCCATGTAGATCTTGTGTTCGTGGCTAAATAAAGGATAAATAAATAAATAAAATTTAAAAAAAAGTGAAGAGCAGCGCCAGTTTCCCTCAACAGAGGCTGATCCATTACCCACAATACTTTAATGAAATAACCCTCAGAAATCAGGTTGGCAGGTCTCACGTCGTTCCTGCACTACAGGTGACAATTATTAAATTAAACTCTTAAAAGGGATGTTTGCGAAAGGTGGGGAATTTCGGAAATCTTCCAAGTTGGAAACTTTCCGTGGGAGTTAACGGGATTTTATGGGAATTAACTAGAATTACCTGGAAATTTGTGGTAATTTGTACAAACCGTATCATGTACAAACATCAGCGTTTTGTTCTGTCATAAGCAGACATACGTGTAAATGATGCAAATTTTAAAAATGACATTTCTGACAGGGATTTTTTTGCGATCAGGTGCTGTGTGCACGGGATTGAGGGATGCAAGTGAATTTGCATGAGCTGTGCTTGTTTTAAGCCAGATTACGCTGCAAGGTGTTTGTTTTTTCCAACGACATTAAAATCCCCGTTAAAGGCTAAACTTTCCCTTTAATTCCTGTTGATTTCCATGCAACCCGGATCTGAACAGCCTCTTTACTGTCACTATTCTGCATTAATAGTTTTATTATGGTGGTATTTATTGTTTTGCTGGCCTCTCCTTTGCCCAGATCCTCCCAGGAGGCGTTTTGCTTCCTGACAGGCCGTCATTATAAATATGATTTTTTTTTTTAAACTGATTTTCCTGGTGAAATAAACAAATCGAAGCCTTTCCGCCGCCTTGTTGCTCGTTAATTTCTCTGACCTTTAAGACGATGAGCAGATGGAGGCGTCGGCTCCCGGGCGTCGGGTCCCGCCGCCGCTCGGATCAGCGCAGGAAAAACGTCCCGCACGCCACGCCGCGTCGCTCGCCACGGCGGCCCATCTGGTCCACCTGTAGCCTCCGGATTAGAGCGCCGCTCGAGAGGCGCGGTTGCCAGTCCCGCGCGGCCTCATCCCGCTTTTCCAGCGCGGCTCCCTAATCATTGTTAATCACCTGGATTTGTCTCCCGCCGCCTTAGTCCTTGTGCAAACGCAGGAAGGACAGTGTTGCTAATGAAGCGAGGGAGAGGCGGCCGAGTCCAGGAGGGAGAGAGGAGGAGGAAACGAGGGAAAAAATGAAAAAGCGAGGGGCTCTGATGAACGTCGACAGAGAGAGGAGAGGGGAAATACGACGAGGAATAAAGGGAGTAAATAAAAAACAGAATGAGGAGGAGGAGTGGAGGGCAAAGCATAAACAGAAGCATGAAAAAAATAATTAAAAAAGACAAATACCTGGTGTGAGATCCTTCAGCCTGTGTGCAACACCACTTTTCCATTATGTGGAATATATATTTTTATTTTTTCCTCTCAGCAATGTGAAATAGTGGCAGTGGGAATTAAACAGGAAACCCTGTAAAAACCTCAAACTTTCTCCTTTTTCACACATTTTTATATGTGATAAACGTAGATATTTTATCATCAGGAAGACGTTTTGCAGGAAATCCACTTGGCGATTCTACATATTCAGCGTCGCTTCTTTCCTCGTCTGTATTCTTACTGTTTTTTCTAGTCATACCGCACATGTTTCATTCTTTTTCAGCGTGGATGTTATATTTTTCTTTTTTTTTTTTGCATCGGATCCCGTCCCCTTTCACCTCGACGGCGACCCGGTTTCCCCGCAGTCGGATCGATAGTTTCATTTCATCCCGAGCGAGGAGGAAACAGCAGACAGAGAGGAAAATAATAATAATAATAAAAAAAAAACAGAGAGGAAGCGATTGCAAAAGGGAGGGGAAAAGAAAAAGAAAAAAAACGTGGAGGAACGAGACTCGCCGTCCTATATGCAGGACTGTAATTGATCTCCGCCTCAGCACCTCTCTGCTATAATTGGAGCACTTAGTGTAAAAACGCTCCGGCCGGCGTCTAATTGCCTGGAAGAAAGTGGGAGTCGAGGATACTTGACAAGCATTAGCGGTGATTTGAGATCAGCGGCTGAGATGTCGCCTTTGGTCCGGCCGGCTCTTTCCCCCTCATGAAGATTCTGATTACGGAGCGGGAGGCGGGTCGGCCGAGACGCGCTTCACCGTGTAATTTGGCACCTTTCACGAGGCCTCGCCAACATCTGCCGTCACCGAGCAGCGGCGGTGGCGGCGGCGGCGGTGGCGGCGCTGCGAAGAAAAAAAAAAAAAAAACACATCAACACCAAGATGAACGCATGAGGATGATTATGCTGCTGCGAGGTAAACACACATACACACGCGGAGAGTGAACTTAGAAAATCCTCCGATGCTTCAACGCCATCGTGGAAAAAAAAAACAAAAAAAAAAAAACACCGCAGTAAAAGCCCCAGCAACACGTTAGGAACAAATCAAACCGGTGGACCTTTATTTTGAAATTCCAGCGGCGATCCGGAGGTTTCCAGAGAAGCCGAACGTGAGCCGCTGCATTTCCAGACAAACGCGAATAAACTGATGCACCGGACACGCAGATCTTTTCTGTTTGACGTGATTCTGCAGCCGTAAAAAAAATAAATAAATAAAAAAAATAAAACCGACGTCTCGGTTTTTAACATCTCGCTCCGTGTCAGAGAGACAGAGCTTTGACGTGGAGGAGACTCATGTTGAAGCTCCTTCAGGTTTGGTGAAAATATTCCAGGTGACGGTTTTTAAACTCAAACCTATAAAACATAAAAAGGATCAAATCGGTGAATTTGATTGTTACATCCTGTATGAGCTCATTGTTTATTATTTATTGTTGTTATGGATCTCCATCAGTCTTCAGTATGATGCAGACTATTCTTTATTTTGGTCCACATGAAGACAAATATACAAAGTGACCTAAGCTAATCATTATCAGATACATACACATTTCTACACACATCCAACATACGTGGCATACATACATGCTAACATTCACACATACACACATACATATTATACACACCTCTACACATACACACAATACATTGTACCAGCTTTACATATATAACAGCATATCTATAATAAATGAGATATACTTTGTAATTTATCACATTATCTGCCCTCTATAGGAAATGAACTATACATTATTATTTATTTATCACACGTCTCCAATAATAAATAAACTCTACATTGTCATGTATCATTTCATCTTCCATATGGATATCATACATTACATTGCAATACTTTATATGTCATTACCTTTTTTATTACACATTATGTACATCTACATATATACATCCATACATTTTCATATAAACCTCTTCATAGGAACTCTATAATCAGTCAAGTTAGACATTGTGTTATACATTGTGGATATGGAAACGCACTCAGAATAGCAGGAGGGGACTTTTGAGTTGATGATGATGATGATGATGATGAAGATGATGCTGAGTCACTGTAACCAGAATATGAGAACGATCTGGACCTCCAAGCTGAGTGCTGGAGAACGTTCAGTGCGTATTAAAGTGTGCACGGTGTTATAAAAAAAATAAATTTTAAATGCTGAAATCCACACGTCCTCCTCCTGTGGCTGTTGAAAGGCATCCTGGGAAATGTAGTGAAGCAGTAACGGCGGCGGCGTCGTGGGACGAGGCGGCCCGGGGGACGAGGGGGTCCGCCGGGTGGACGGATGTTTCCCCTCTACCGTTTCCCCTCTGCCGGAGTGCAGAGGGGAAACGGTCCAGCCGCTAATCTCCACCATCATCGCCGTCCAAGCGTCTAAAAGTGACGACGCGGCGCTGCCAAAAAACCCCGGCGCCACGGCGACCTCGATGCCCGCTGTTCACGCCCGGCGGCCGCTGTAAGGGCATTCGCGTGCCAATCTCCTCTTGGCAGCGATCTGCGATGGATGAGAGACGGATAGGAGACGAGATGACGTGTCGTTTGTCACGGAGACAGGGAGAGGTGGCAGCGAGTGTGTGTGTGTGTGTGAGTGTGTGAGTGTGTGTGAGTGTGTGTGCTGTCATTTGTTTGGCTGGCGGGCAGCACGGCTGATAAAGCAGCGCTCTGACAGGGCTAATCTGACATCAGAGCAGCGGGAGTGGAGCGTGGCGCGGCGCCGGGGGCGAGCGACTGATGTCCACCCAACGCCTCCAATCTGTGGTCAGCGCAGGTGAGCACGCGCCGCGCCACGCCACGCCCGGCCCGCGAGCCGCACACGCAAACACACACGGGACGACGTGACCGGACATAAAGCAATGAAAAAAAAACACGGGCAGAAGTCAGGATTCATCCGGTTCGACTTTTAAAACCAAGTGGAGCCGCGGGGTTCACGGATATCTGCACAAAATATCAGCTTTCAGACGCTTCAGCCTAAAAAAACTGGATGTTGCCAACAAATAGGATTACGATGATGTAAAAAAAAAAAAAAAAAAAGTCCCAGTTCTCCTTTTTCCTGAGGACTTTAAACATCTCTCTCCTTGTTATTTGACTTGGAAAGGAGATCCGGCAGGGACCTTACGCAGAGCTTCAATAACTGTCATTTTCTTTCCAAACCACAGATATTTCAGATCTGCAGAGAGACAAAGGTTAGACACACACACACACACACACACACACACACACACACTCAGGATTAGAACTACTCCCTGGTATAAAAGACTTTGCACTCTGGCTCTTTTTAAAAACATGTTTGACAGTGTTTTGCTGCTGCGGTATTCTCCTATTCTTCCAAAACATTTCATTAAAAAGAGGTTTTCTCTGAGGGACGTGGCGATATCGAAATCTTTACAGCCGTAATGGCTTTTATTGATAATATAAAAAAGCTTACAAGAAGGTTAAATTTCACAATCTGACATTTATTTGCAGTGAAAATGCTGTTCAGTCCCATCAGCCCGTCACTGTTGATTCACTGGAACAGCTTTCTTTAGTTCTTTATTTGGTCATTTTCATATTTAATGAAGCTGAATATCGGCTATCAGCAGCTTCAGTTCAAAAAAAAAAAAAAAAAAAAAAAATAGGACTCAGCATCGCTCTGGAAAAAAAAGAAAAAAATGGTTTGAACTCTAAAACACATGAGAGGCACAAACACACACACACACACACACACCAGCATCCAGAATACACACACAAGGAGAGGCGAGGAAAAACAGAATGTGTGTGTGTGTGTGTGTGTGTGTGTGAAGAGAGAGAGAGAGAGAGAGAGAGAGGTCCTATCAGTAGGTTGCACACTTGTTTTGGGTCAACACACACACACACACACACACACACACACACAAACACAGACATACAGGGTTACTATATAACAAGAGCCTCTGGAAACATTTCCTCTCTCCCCCTCCCTCCCTCTCTCTCTCTCTCTCTCTCTCCCTCTCTCTCCCTCTCTCTCTCTCTCTCTCTCTCTCTTGTTTTCTTCATAGTTTTTCAGGCAGAGCGGCTCGGCCATCCATCTCTGTCTCGCTCCTCATCTCTTTCTTTCCACTCTCCTGCTCTCTCTCACTCTCTCTCTCTCTCCCCACTGTTTTTAGCCCTCGCTCGCCCTCCCTCCCTCCCTCCCTGTGCCACACAGTGTTATTCTCACTCGCTCGCCCACTCCACCTCTCACTCACATGCTCGCAGGCTCACACACACTTCCCCCGCACTCTTTCTTTGTCATGATCCACTCATCCCAAAGCGTGCGCACACACACACACACACATACACACACACACACACACACACACATGTATTTTTGTATTGAAATGTGTTGCTGTGTCAGCAGTTTGAGCCGCCTGCAGGGACGACGCCTCAGTGTGAGAGATTAACAAACGCAGATTATTAGTCACCACGTGTGCGTTTACACACACACACACACACACACACACACACACACACACACCGCGAGCGCAGCGATCCGGCCTCTCTCTCTCTGAGGAAACACTCGGCTGCCGCTCACACACTTCCTCTGTCCACCGGCTGATCGTTTTGATAATCAATCAATTATTCTGGTCATTTCTGAAGTGAGAAGTGCGTTATTGTGAACACAGACCTGACAGAGCTTGATGCTACAAAAACAATTTTCTTCAACTAGTTAACTAGTGAAGGCCAAAATGTCGACTAGTTAACGAGTTAAATACTTTTATAACCTTATCAGTTAATTAGTGAGGCTGAGAGTGTTGACTAGTTGAACTCGTGAAGGCCAAAATGCTCTCTAGTCACTCTGGTTGCATGCAATGCTAATGAGGAGGCGGTGAGGAGGCTTCTGATTGGTTCTCCACTTCAGAATAAAAAAATGCCAACCAATCAGCACTCAGGATCTAGTCGTTAGCCCACCTGCTTCATTTGCATGTTGTGCACGAGTCAACATGTCAGCCTGAGGAACTGCAACTAGTTAAATAGTGGCTGTATGTTCAGTTTTACATGTTAACTAGTCAAGGCAAAATGCTGACTTGTTAATTAGGGCTTTTCTGACCTCACTAGTTAACTAGTGAGACTCAAAATGTTTATCAGTGAAACTAGTCAAAGCCAAAATGCTGACTAGTTAATTAGTGAGTGCTTGTGGAAACAAGATGTTGACTTGTTAATTAGGGCTTTTCTGTTATTAGTTGGAGTGTCTTTAGACTTTACTAGTCAACTAGTGAGGCTGAGAGTGTTTACTAGTTGAACTCGTGAAGGCCAAAATGCTTCCTAGTCACACTAGTTGCACAAAATGCTAATGAGGAGGCGGTGAGGAGGCTTCTGATTGGTTCTCCACTTCAGAATAAAAAAATGCCAACCAATCAGGATCTAGTCGTCATCCCGCCTGCTTCATTTGCATATTGTGCACTAGATAACAGGTCGGCCAGAGGAACTGCAACTAGTTAACTCGTTTCTGCATGTTGAATCTTTCAAGTTAACTAGTCAAGGCAAAATGCTGACTGGTGAACTAGTGAGTGCTTGTGGAAATAAAACGTTGACTTGTGAATTAGGCTTTTCTGACCTCACTAGTTAACTAGAGAGGCTCAAAATGTGAAAGTCTGTTTTGACCATACTAGTTAACTGGGGAGTGTTAACTAGTTAACTAGTATGAGCCACTGTGTCCACTAGTTACATTAGTTTGGGTCGTTTTGCTTTACTAGTCAACTAGTGAGGCTGAGAGTGTTTACTAGTTGAACTGGTGAGAGCCAAAATGCTCTCTAGTCACTCTGGTTGCACAAAATGCTAATGGTGGCTTCTTACTGGTTCGCCAGTTCAGACTAGGAAACACCAACCAATCAGGACTCAGGATTTAGTCATTATTAGTCGTTCCCGGTGGATTCAAGCCTCCACAGGCCCAGATGTGTTATTATTTGTTGTTAAAGGGATAATTCACTCATTTTGAAAACTGTGATATTGCTCCCTTCCCAGCTGTTATGTAGCACAGCAGTGGTGCTATCTTCCTCTCACTGTTTCTGAGTGCTGGAAACTGACTGGATGCTACGGATGCTAACTGTTAGCCTCCTTCCCCTCGACTAAAATAACCACCTAAATCTGCTCAAAGAAGGTTTAACATCAATTTACAGGTGTTGCTATCCCCAAACTGAAATGCACACACGGCTACCAAGTTCGCACGAATAGCTTTGTTCAAATTATCACTATCATTTGTTTTCTTATTGAAGGACAAAAAACACAACTTTCTCCAGAGTGCTAAAAGATAGCTGGCTAGTATTGTTGGCTAGCTTCTTCTTTTCCTCCGCACCCTTCTATCATATGCATTTTAGGGAAAAAACAGTCATTCATCAAACTGAAACTCTGTTTATTGAATAATCTGAGTGGATTAAAGCGGTTGTTTTTAAGAAAGTTAGCCGGGGGGGAAGGAGGCTAATAAATAGTTAGCATTGATAGCATCCAGTCATTATCCAGCACTCAGTAACAATTTACTACTGTAGGGAAGTAATATCAGTTTTCAAAATGAGTGAATTATCCCTTTAACAGTAAATAATACCACACTTGGGTGTGTTGAGCCTTGAGTCCGCGGGGAACACGGCTCCTGTTGTAAATCTGTTTCCAGCCTGCAGCTTTTCATTAGTATTTAGTTTTTTCTGTTTTGTTTTTTTCTTTAAACGTTAATACCGGCTGCTCGGCGTGATAACCCGCGCCGCAGCACGTTTCCCGGGGAACTCGCCACCCTCGTAACGCCGGCGTCCATCAACAGGTTCCCAGCTCTCCCACCTCCAGCCTGCACTCGTTCCTCATTAATTCCCTCCTCTGCTGCTCCTCAAGACACAACATTAATTTACTTCAACAGCCGGAGTGATTAGCTGTTTATTGGAAACGGGCTGTTATTGAAGACGGGCTTTTATTTCATCCCAACATTAAAACCCAGGCGCCGCGGCTCGCTGGATGCAAATGTGTGGTGAAATATTCTGCCAACATGCACCTGAACCCCCGGGCAAAAATCAACAAAATACACAGCGCCTGACCTCGGCCTTCAGCCACCTGTCTCACCTGGTTTGAATTTCCCAAACAGTTCCTCTTTAACACTGGAACGTCTTTTTACCAGTCATTCACTAAAGCTGAAATCAGAACTGTTTTTTTTTTTTTTTTTTTTTTTAAATTATTAAAGTGATAATATTCAGATTTATGGAGGAGTCCGGAAACAGGTGGGCCTACAAACCCAGGACACGAACACCTTTTTCAGCTTTTTCTGATGTGGAAGTCGCCAAAAAAGCCCAGATTGAAAATGTTTCAGGAGGTAAATTCAGCGTAAATGTTGGCCTTTAAATTTGTGCTGTTTTCATGTAGATCAGAATAAAGCTGGTGCCAAGTGCGACTCAAGTGTCTTTTCCAGTTTCCAGGTGGCTCAGTCGTCCTTTCCCCGTCCAGCGCCCACGTTGTGGAAACTGCAAAGTGTCTCGTGTCCATCTGAGCGCCCATGGAGCTCTGAGGCAGCTCTGGAGTCAGCGCTGCAGTTTTCTCTGTTATTATCCAGTGCAGATTTTGCATAAAACAAAGCCTGAAAATGTAAATAAAGTCAGTTTCTCGGTTGATGGCGGCGAGTCGAGGCCACGCCTTCAGGGAGCGGTGACGGGTGAGGCTGTGACCGCAGAGACACGAGCTCAGGGAGGCAGGAAGCTCCACTAGAGCTCCAGTGAGACTCAGTTCACAATTAGTCAAGGCAAAATGCTGACTGGTGAACTAGTGAGTGCTTGTGGAAATAAAACGTTGACTTGTGAATTAGGCTTTTCTGACCTCACTAGTTAACTAGAGAGGCTCAAAATGTGAGAGTCTGTTTTGACCATACTAGTTAACTGGGGAGTGTTTACTAGTTAACTAGTATGAACCACTGTATCCACTAGTTGCACTAGTTTGGGTCGTTTTGCTTTACTAGTCAGCTAATGAGGCTGAGAGTGTTTACTAGTTGAAAAAAGTAAAAGCCAAAATGCTCTCTAGTCACTTTGGTTGTACAAAATGCTAATGAGGAGGTGGTGAGGAGGCTTTTGATTGGTTCTCCACTTCAGAATAAAAAATGCCAACCAATCAGCACTCAGGATTTAGTCATTATCCTGCCTGCTTCATTCACATGTTGTTGCTGTTGTTTTTAGACTTTACTAGTCAACTAGTGAGGCTGAGAGTGTTTACTAGTTGAACTAGTGAAGGCCAAAATGCTTCCTAGTCACTCTGGTTGCACAAAATGCTAATGGTGGCTTCTTATTGGTTCGCCAGTTCAGACTAGGAAACACCAACCAATCAGGACTCAGGATTTAGTCATTATTAATCATTCCCGGTGGATTCAATCCTCCACAGGCCCAGATGTGTTATTATTTGTTGTTAAAGGGATAATTCACTCATTTTGAAAACTGTGATATTGCTCCCTTCCCAGCTGTTATGTAGCACAGCAGTGGTGCTATCTTCCTCTCACTGTTTCTGAGTGCTGGAAACTGACTGGATGCTACGGATGCTAACTGTTAGCCTCCTTCTCCTCGACTAAAATAACCACCTAAATCTGCTCAAAGAAGGTTTAACATCAATTTACAGGTGTTGCTATCCTCAAACAGAAATGCACACACGGCTACCAAGTTCACACGAATAGCTTTGTTCAAATTATCACTATCATTTGTTTTCTTATTGAAGGACAAAAAACACAACTTTCTCCAGAGTGCTAAAAGATAGCTGGCTAGTATTGTTGGCTAGCTTCTTCTTTTCCTCCGCACCCTTCTATCATATGCATTTTAGGGAAAAACAGTCATTCATCAAACTGAAACTCTGTTTATTGAACAATCTGAGTGGATTAAAGCGGTTGTTTTTAAGAAAGTTAGCCGGGGGGGAAGGAGGCTAATAAATAGTTAGCATTGATAGCATCCAGTCATTATCCAGCACTCAGTAACAATTTACTACTGTAGGGAAGTAATATCAGTTTTCAAAATGAGTGAATTATCCCTTTAACAGTAAATAATACCACACTTGGGTGTGTTGAGCCTTGAGTCCGCGGGGAACACGGCTCCTGTTGTAAATCTGTTTCCAGCCTGCAGCTTTTCATTACTATGTTTTTTCTGTTTTGTTTTGTTTTTTTCTTTAAACGTTAATACCGGCTGCTCGGCGTGATAACCCGCGCCGCAGCACGTTTCCCGGGGAACTCGCCGCCCTCATAACGCCGGCGTCCATCAACAGGTTCCCAGCTCTCCCACCTCCAGCCTGCACTCGTTCCTCATTAATTCCCTCCTCTGCTGCTCCTCAAGACACAACATTAATTTACTTCAACAGCCGGAGTGATTAGCTGTTTATTGGAAACGGGCTGTTATTGAAGACGGGCTTTTATTTCATCCCAACATTAAAACCCAGACGCCACGGCTCGCTGGATGCAAATGTGTGGTGAAATATTCTGCCAACATGCACCTGAACCCCCGGGCCAAATCGACAAAATACACAGCGCCTGACCTCGGCCTTCAGCCACCTGTCTCACCTGGTTTGAATTTTCCAAACAGTTCCTCTTTAACACTGGAACGTCTTTTTACCAGTCATTCACTAAAGCTGAAATCAGAACTGTTTTTTTTTTTTTTTTTTTTTTTAATTATTAATGGTGATAATATTCAGATTTATGGAGAAGTCAGGAAACAGGTGGGCCTACAAACCCAGGACACAAACACCTTTTTCAGCTTTTTCTGATGTGGAAGTCGCCAAAAAAGCCCAGATTGAAAATGTTTCAGGAGGTAAATTCAGCGTAAATGTTGGCCTTTAATTAAATGTTGATCAGAATAAAGCTGGTGCCAAGTGCGACTCAAGTGTCTTTTCCAGTTTCCAGGTGGCTCAGTCGTCCTTTCCCCGTCCAGCGTCCACGTTGTGGAAACAGCAAAGTGTCTCGTGTCCATCTGAGCGCCCATGGAGCTCTGAGGCAGCTCTGGAGTCAGCGCTGCAGTTTTCTCTGTTATTATCCAGTGCAGATTTTGCATAAAACAAAGCCTGAAAATGTAAATAAAGTCAGTTTCTCGGTTGATGGCGGCGAGTCGAGGCCACGCCTTCAGGGAGCGGTGACGGGTGAGGCTGTGACCGCAGAGACACGAGCTCAGGGAGGCAGGAAGCTCCGCTGGAACTCCAGTGAGACTCAGTTCACAATTACAATCACACAAACACACACACACACACACACACACACATACACTCACATATACAGATCTATGGGTTTAAAAGTCAGCTTGACTCTCCCTGTGGTGCTCCATGTATAAAAGGACAGAGTCACTACAGCTACCTGTCAGTGAGCAGCTGCCTGGCCTGCAGGGTGTGTGTGTGTGTGTGTGTGTGTGTGTGTGTGTGTGCGTGTGAGAAGCTAAGCAGTGATTGTATCCACTGAGAGGCTGAGTGGGCGGCAGCGAGGAGCTGAACTCCATCAAAAAGCTCTGTACTAGTACGACTGGAAACACTACAACCTGTTTTTTTTTTCTTTTTCTTTTTTTTTTGTGGTTGTTTTTTTTTTTTTTTTTTTGAGCTGTAAATTGATAGCCGAGCACCCCACGCTGCGTTTGATTGAACAAAATGTGCAATAAAAACAAGGTGTGATTGACTGATTGATTGTTAAAGTGTGTCTTTGTGCTGGAGCGAAACAAGAGCTCAGGAGGGGAGCTGAGAAAATATCATCCAGGAAAAACTTCCAGTAATGGACCGCGCTTTGGAAAACAGCCGCAGCTCTCATGGAATCAGGCAGAGAAGAAAACTGCTACCACTCTTTCAAGTTTTATTCAAATTACTCTAAATAATAATAAAAAAAAATCCATTATTGATCGATTTAGATGTTTATTTTGAAGACAGTATCAGGCTGAGCTGCTGTTCTTTCAGGCATCAAACTGACACTCCTCCTTTTCTTGATAAACCTGATCAAAACGGCAAATAATCAATCACCGATTCGACATTAACACACAACACCACCCGCGGCAACACAATACACAGAGAGCGTCAGACGAATAGCCGTAACATTAAAGTGAGCTGGTAAAAATTAATAAGGTGACGCATTAAAATTTCATCAAGGAATGTGCAGTAAAGGCCGTCTTCTATATGTTTTTTCAAGCAGGTCGATGATCCTGCTTTTAATTAGCTGGAATCTGCTGCAGTGCTGCACAGCTGCTCGTAGAAACGCACTTTATCTTTTGGAGTAACAAAACAGAGCGACTGCCGAGAAATATTCACAGCAAGCCCACATCCCCATGCCAAGGTTGTTCTAGGTCACTAAAACTAAACTAAAAACTAAACCTAGGTGTGGAAAAAACATTTTAGTTAACTCACACTAACACTGACACCAAGAAACCAACTCCAACTAAACATTTCCAAACAAGAAAAACTAAACTGACCCAGCAAACCCACTCTGGAGACTGAACTGACTCTTAACTGAACTGGAAAAAAAAAAGAAAATACAAAACTATAATAACTCGGCCTTACTTTAACCTGTCACCTATGAAAACTAGATAAAAATAGTTAAAAATACCTAAACGTGACCGTCTGGAACCAGCTTTGACAGATTCTGCCAAACTCAGGAAATGCGTGTTTTATTTCTGAAGAATGTGAGAGTGAATTGTTGAAATGGCTACAGGAGAAAAACAAAAAAAACTGAGCAATGTGAAAGACAGAAATCTCAGCAGCTGGTCAGGTAATCACTGTTATTGATCGCCGATCACCCTGCTGATATACTGCAGTCATTCAGGGCCGTGAGGCAGTGAAAGCCGCACATATTTCTCCCCTTTAACATCAGATGGACCTAAAATATAAGACTGGCATGAGCTGCATGCTAACAGGCAGGCGTCTCTCTCTCTCTCTCTCTGTCTTTTCCTCCCTCGATCGCCCTCCATCATCCCTCCCTCTTTTGCACTTTTGTTTTGCTATCCAGTTTCCTGCCTCTGCCTCCTCGTCTGTTAAACTTTATCATTGCAAATCCCATTTTTCGACGACGAGTTCAGACAGTTAACAGATGCTGTCATCTGCAAAGAAACTCACGTCGACCAGTGATTGGAGGGTGTTAAAGGAATCTGCCAACGTTTTTGGCAAAATCCCCTTTTTGCCAAAGTGCCATTTTTTTTTTTTTTTTAACAAATTTGGTCTATATGTCAATATTAACCCCAGCATTAACGTGTTTTTCAATACATTATAGTCATATAATTAGTTTTGCAGGACAAAAGACACGTTGAAGTCATAGGCGGAGTTTGAAATTTGCGCTGGGGGGGGCAAAGATTTTTTTTTTTTATTATTTTATTTATTACAATACCAAACATAATGTAATTCAGATTTATTTCTGAAAATAATCTTATTTTATTGCATTGCTTAAATGTTTATAGATATGTATACAGGAAAAAAAAAAATATTGGACCTATTTTTGACTCAATGTAGTGACACATTTCAGACGCTAGGGGGGTCAATGCCCCCCCTGCCCCCCTGCAAACTCCGCCTATGGTTGAAGTGTGCAGAAACTCTTTATTAGGAGTGTGTCTTTCAGATTAACATGTTTACATGGTTATTAGGGGCTGAAAGTTTCCGATTGAACACATTATTAACCCTTTATAGGGCACTCATTGAAATACTTTGAAATTCAAAAAAACAACCCTAGACTGTTATTAGTGAACATGACATGACTTTATTACTTTTATAAAATTTTTCAAAAAAATTTCATTTTCCCATAGAAAATCAAGGCCAATGAGACTGGTCAAATGCCACAATCATGTGACCTGGGATGTAGAGCAATCTTTGCTGATTGGCTGGGTGAAGACCAAATGATTATTGAACTAATTGAGACAGGGGATGGGCCTGATATGTAAAATTTTTGAAATTACCAAAAATAGTCACTTGCCCGATAAAGGGTTAAAGGTTTACAGCAGCCCCTTCAGCTCCATTGAAAGCTCCATTGGCCTCTTCTAATTGAGAAATGGTGGAACATTTTTTTTCCTGATCGGGCTTTTATTCTGGTCATTAGTATTAAGCTCCATGTAAGCGCAGCTGCTGTAATGGTACAAACGCAGTTGAAAATCAGCAAAATATTCCTTTAATGTGGAGAAACAGGGGCATTAACAACAGCACCACAGCTGTTGTCTGTGCTCGTGTTTCACTGTGTTTCAACATTACGATTAACTTAGTTTTAACAAAACACTGCACACAGCACCTTTAATAAATCAGAATCATTTGTGCAAATTCAGCTTCTGCTCTCCTTGTTGTTGTTGTTGTTGCGGCTGCTGTGCAGAAATTAGCAAAATCATGACACTTACAGTTGTTTTTTTTTTGTTGTTTTTTTTTACAACCGTGCTGCATTTTGGTGTTCAGGCTTTATTTTATTGAAGCAGGACGGGCGACTGAGGGATTGCAGATGAAAGAGTGAGGTTATACTTCATATCGATCCACAGCAGAGAGTTCGAGCGCGTCTGGGGAGCGAGCTATTCCCGTATTCAAACACTGATGTGTAAGCTCAAAAAGCCTGCGGTTTACCCGCTCTCCAAAGGCTTGTCATTGTGCCTGTTTACACGCGGCGCTGGCAGATTTGCAGCAGCGTGTCTGACTCCGAACAGATAAATAAACGTCCCTTTAAACAGTCGTCTCCCTCTGAACGGAGCAGCGACAATGTGAAAGGCCTCGCATCCTTTTGTCGAGAGGAGAGGCAACGATATCGAAGAGAGAGAGGAGGGAGAGAGGGAACAATGCGACGGCGGTTTTATCACAGCCCTCCGCCGCGCGCAGAACAAATCCTGCTATTTATTCCTGCGTGCAGCCATCAGTTTCCGTCTGCTCGTCTCTTATCTTGGCGCCAGGTCTTTTCATCCGCTGCCAAAACGCTGCCGACAGCTCTAAAAGTAGAAACTCTCATTCAGAGCGGAGCGGTATTGAGCTGTCACTGCCTCCTCGCCGCTGATTTGTGCCTGATAAACTGCGCTTTGCTGCGTCAGGATTTCCCGTCTGGCTGAGCGTGACATGGCGACGCCGCCGATGTCACCGCCGCGCCAGCTGCACGGCCGGCCTCGCCAACCGAGCCCGCCCCCCGTCTGCTCCTCCGCCTGGGCTTCCAGGAAAAGAAAAAAAAAAAAATCAGGTCTCATCTGCAGTGTTCAAAGCTTGTTTTTCCTTTTTTCAAGCAAGGTTTAAAAAATCCTCCAGTGGGATGAGATAATCCCACTTGTTTCCAGTGTTAATCAACTTGAATTTTTTTCACTGTCTTGATTCTAGTGTCTGATCTGCCTCATTCTGCCTTGTTTCAACATATTTATCCTGAAACAAGTAAAACTGCACTGAAAACAAGTAGGATTATCTCATCTGGAAGATTTTTTTAATTGTCTGATGAAAAACATGATTTGAAGATGACATCAGTTAACTTGGAGTGGAGTTTTTTTGCAGTGTGGTTTCTCTTTTGCATGATTTCTACAAAGAAACTGCAGCATGTAAACATCTAAGTAATGACTGCATGAATTATTAATAGTTAAAAATGTTTATGTCTATGATTTGCAAAGGCCACTGATTGCAATTGTATTTAATCAGCAAAACACTAATCATTAATAAGTTAAGTCTATTTGCCCCGTGGTTAAACAAAGTTAATAATAGATTGATTTTTTAAAATTTAATTTAATGTAATGTAATTATTTATTTAAAATTTATTTCCCTGGATGCTGCAGTGCAGCATACACTACAGTTTCATTTATTTATTTGAAGTCATCTAATCCTCCATTTTAAAATCCTCTTTTTCTCAAAAACCCATGTTGGACAAGCAGGCGGTGCTTTAACAACAGGATTCTCACTGAACTGCTAAAATCAAAATCCCCCCCAAAAAGTTAACAGGTGGCACATCCCAAATTTTCTCGTCAAAGAGCATAAAAGCTCACATTGCACCTGTTTATTTGGCTCACATCTCAGTAGAAAAAAAAACAAAAAAACATTTTTTGTATAAAAGCAGGAGAAATGACTGCAGTCTCATCACATGCATTATTTATTACTCCGTAATTTGCTCCCAAAAACAACATAAATGCCCCTAGAAAACCGAATGAGGGTGCAAAAAATGTGTTTGTTCCATTCGTTCAGAGCTGCAGCGGCCTGACAATATTAGGATGACCATTGCATGTCAATGGGAGGTCATTGGGAGGTATTTTTGAAAGGATAATGTCTGGAAACGACATCATCATTTGCTCAACATTGCTGTTTTATGCATAATGTCTTCTACCATAAATGAGCGTAACATATTGGACTCTCCTGATAAAGCCTGTCGCCATGTGCCATTTCCATTCAGCCTCTCTAATTGGATGCATGATAATTGGTGTAAAATTACTCGGATGGAAGACGAGCTCGTGGACATAACAAGACGAGTGTGCGGTGCCTGATGTGTTTTCATCTCAGATTAAAAGTGCTGGCCGGCTCTGCTGACGTTGAAGGGGCTTTGAGGTCCAGTTCAGTTGTTTTTCCATTATAAAGAGAACAGATGTTGTGTTGACATCCAGTGACTGAAATGCTGATCAATTTGGCGCCCAGAAATTATAATTATACAGAGCAAAAGCTGAAACAACATCCAAGCCGTCACAGGACACAAAAATTAACTAACCCTGTGTCTCCCATGGGTGTGTTCGTCATTACAAATGCACGCTATGTGGCCAGGCTTTGCTCAAACCTGCAGAACTTTATTTTAAATCCTAGTGGAGATCCTGAAGTTTCCAAAGATCCCAAACATGAGCTGCTGAATTCTAGGTAAACGTGAATAAAATGATGCATAAAACAACGGCATCGTGGCTTTGAACATTTTCCCTCAGTCTCCGTGTGATGGAGCTTCAGCAGAGACACGACATTGATTAAAGGCTTCCAGCTGGTATCGATCGGTCCTGCAAAAAATTAATAATTAGTTAAACTGAATCATAACCTTCATATTGGAGGTCAGCAACACATTTCAGCCGGTATCTGATTTTTAATGAAACATTAATGCCAGTAAAGAGAGGCAAGGTAAAATCATAGCACATCATTTCATACACAGCAGCTTTTACATTGATGCAAATGAAACCAAGAATACCTGTTTGCACTAAAGGTAGAATACAAACACTGTATGAAAGACATGAGAGGGTCGGTAAAAAGATAGTTAACCCTTTGAAACAAGTGGGGCCTTCATTTTTTTCAAGATTTTTTTAAAAGTTTTTTTTATGTTTTTGGGTTTGGGGTAAATTTTTTTGTGTGTGTGTTTTCAAATTTTCAGGTAATATTATGGTTAGACTAATTCTATTTTTTTAAATGGTACATTTATTGCAATTTCTGTTTTTGCAGGAGAATTTTATGGTCATTTCTTGAACAAAATCGAGGGAATCGGCTTGTTCAAAAGGTTAAGATGGATACCGAATGAAAAAAGACAGGAGAGTTTTTAGTGTGGTTATGAAAGTGGCTAAACTCGGGCACACCTCAGGTCTTCTGGGAGTTTGTAAAACAATATTTCAGCCGAACATGTAACGTGACTTTTACAGCATCAAGCAGTAAATTTTCTCTTTTGCATATCAAACAGCAGGTCTGTTCACACTCTCGTCCGTCAAAAACTCGATGCTGACGCTCGCTTTGACCCGGCGTTTACGGGCATGTCATTTTTTTGACGTGATGCACAGAGTTTACGGGAATTCCCATCACAGGTCCCGACTCTTTCTCCTGTCAGAAAATACAATGCAAATATAAAAATAACGGCTGTGGACAGACTGCTTGTCAGAGTGGAGAATCTAATCCTGTACGCCGACGATGTTGGTGTTTTCATGACAAACTGAAGAACGAGGAAGTTTTGAGGAACGTCTCAGCCGTGACGAATCTGCCAGGTGTGTTTGGTTGAGTTGATGATTGCTTCATTCTGCTCTTAAAAGTCTTGCTAACTTGCACCGAGGTTAGTTCACTCGTTAATCATTTCAAGTTCTTGGTTTTTGGTTCTGAAACGAGCCGCAAACGGCAGGGGAACATTGATGCTCGAAAACCGCCTGTCTGAACAACATGATGTAACCCGAGTAAGAGTGATCATTTCTTGCCAGTAAACCTAGAAGTTTAATTTGAAGAAAAGACAAAGCCTAAGACTGAAAAAAAAACAACATAAAAGAAGATTATATGAGGGAAACAAAGAGAGATCCCGCTGAGAGATGCATATGGTGCAGTTGAGAGAATGAAAGAAAAGAGGTAAGGAGGTGAGGGAGTGTGTGCAGCGGCGGGGGGTGGGGGGGTGGGGGGGTGAGGATGTGAGTGTAAACACAGCCAGCGAGGGGCGAAGCCGCCGGCCCGCACGCCGCCCAAATCCCCTTCAATCCCTCCATCGCCCCCCCCACCCTTCACTCCGCTTACATGTATCTGAGCCTTCGATCCCAACATCTCTGCTGCTCTCCACATCAAATCCTCTGCCAAGAAAATCCTGTCCTTCTTTTATTATTTCTTCTCCATCCTCCTCCTCCTCCTCCTCCTCCTCTTCGTCCTCCGGCCGCAGATCTGCAAAGTCGCCCAAAACCCTTCAGACCACGACGGCGAGTTGCTGTCGCCCTCCTCGCCCTGCAGGATCCTCCCTCCCTCTCATCCCTCGTTTATTTTCCTCCTCGTCCTCTCGTCCCGGCCTCAAGGCGACCACGACTTCAGTTCTTCTCTTTTGCCTGCAACTCTTTTCCTCTTCCTCGTCCTTGACCCTTCCCATCCCTCCTCTTCCTCCCTGAAGAAAACTCCCCCAAAATAAAACCCTTCACCCTGACTGCAGTCGTCCTCTGTCTACTAACTTTCCCTCCCTTGCCATCATTCTCTCTCTGCCTTTCTCTTTTCTCCCCATTTCATTTTTTTCGTCATTATTTCATCATGGAGGGATGAAGGTTGAATGTCAGGGCATCTCGGAGAACTCCATCCTCGGAAAAAAAAAAAATAATAATAATAACTTTCACTTTTCGAGTTTATTTGCCATTTACGTACAGAAATGACCAAATTCTCAGTCACAGGCCTGAAGACACAAAAATACATGAGGCACACACAGCAAAAGAACAAATACATGTAAGACGCAGGATGAAAATGAAAGGATAAGACAAATAAAAAATAGGATCGCAGATGTGTAAATATAAATACAAGACATTTGGACAAGAGCATTAGGCAAAGTCAGTGTTGTGCAAGGTCAAAGTTCAGCTCACAGATTAAAATCAGCCCATTCACATCCACAGCCTCCAATCAGTGTCACTGTCCACTGTCCAGACTAAATGCAGTAGAATCACAGAGATTACTATTCAAAACCCCAAAAAACAATGTGAGGGTTTAAATAACGTGTCATGCAGCAGGACAGCTCAAACACATCGGCGTCATCATGGCCGTACTCGTTGTTCATGATTTCTTGTGGTCATCGTTCACTGGTAAATATTTCCCAAATTCAATGCAGACGTGGCTGACAACACGTTTTGACTTTTTTTTCAGACTTGAAAGGCACAATTTGCACAAGAATGAGATTATTTTCCATTGTAATCTGCTCTGGTTTGTTCATAAAATTGCATTCCCATGTTCAGATGGACGGGCCTCAGCAGTGTCGTAGCTGTGTTTCAGAGAATCCTCGGTCTCAGGCGCTGTAAAACACTTCATCAGTTGCAAATGGATTTGTTTAGTTCACCGCTCACCAAAAACATGTTCAAAAACTTCATGAAGTGCCACTTTTGATCATAGCGGCAGGTAATATGTGCAGCGACAGCCACCGTGGCTGAACAGACAACCCAAACTCGCTGGAAAATATTTAGCAACAAAGATGGAGACTGAATTAATGAACCAAAAATCTCAAAAATGACCACTTTAAAAAAACAAATACCTTGTCATCTTCCTGCAGCTTTTTTTTAAATGATGAAGTAATGTCGATTACTTTTTTTGTCTTTCTTTTTCTTTTTTTTTTTTTAATATATATTGGTGAACTGACTTTCCCTCAACCTAGCGTTGCACCGTTGGTGCAAACTGGCGGCTCTAGAAAGAAGCTCCTCATTCTTTGATCGTGAGGGAGTCCGGCGTTTACCTCCTGAAACATTTTCTGACGTCAAACTGGAAACATCCAGTCGTGGCCTCGCCCTCGTCCGCGATTGGCCGGAGGAATCAGGCGGCAGGCGAGGCGCAGGGCGACGGAGGCGAGTGGATCGTCTGTCAGAAAGACGAAGTCATGACGCACAACAGACACAACCAGTCTGTGAATTATGTTCATCTGTCACCGCGTGCATCCAGACTCTTATTCTGGTGGAGTATTAAGCGATCAGAGCTGCAGCGTCCAGCAGAGGAGAAGCTACTGGAAGCGCGCACACACACACACACACACACACACACACACACAGGTAGAAAGAGAAAGACAGACAGAGAGAAAGAGATCTGTGGAAGTCAGACAGGTGCAGACATGTGCTGTGTGATGTGGTTTCTATCTTGTGGAATTTATTTGTGTGTGCGCACGCAGGTGTGTGTGTGTGTGTGTGTGTGTGTGTGTGTGTTATTCCTCGTCCGGCTTGGCAGAAAAATCGATGCCCTGCTGGTCCACAGCGTCAGTAATCTGTGAGACAGAGAGATGAGACACACAGGAATACTGCTGGATTTCCACAGGAGGAGCAATAAAGACGGGATGAAGGGATGATGATGATGACAGAGAGATGAAGGACGATGACAACAGATGAGTGTGAAGTGGAACCACCAGAGAGAGAGAGAGAGAGAGAGAGATGCTGTTGGTTTGTGTTTTCCACTTAAATGATGCAGTCTGACTGATCACATGTTTTCTGTGCAGCCGATCGATACGCCGCCCTGCAGCCGGGCCGCCGCCCTGCAGCCGGGCCGCCGCCCAGCAGCCGGGCCGCCGAGCAGCCGGGCCGCCGCCCAGCCGGGCCGCCGCCCAGCCCACCGGCCACTTAACATGTTCCTGCCACGGCTTTCCCACCGCTGTTCCCCCCACAGGGTTTTTGATTCCTGCAGAAACTCCAGTGTAACGTCTGTGTTTCACATGAGAGAGTCTGAGCTCCATCTCTGCAACATCGGTTAGACCCGGCAACGTCCTCGCCGCAAAATCTGATCAAAAACGCTATAAATAAACACTATAATAAAATTTGCTAACAAGTGGCTGCACTGAAACTAGTAATGTTGGAGTAAAGGAGCCGGTTAACTCATTTAGGTTACCGTGGGAACGTGGGAGGAGCAGCCACAACGGTAACCGCAAAGACGATGCCAGTGCCGGTTGACATTTTACATTCCTGCAAACCAAACAAACAAAAATGCTAAAAATGTCGACGTTTCTGAACCAAAAATACTTTACATATCAACATTTAAACTTATAGCGAATGTCTGCATCAGTGTCACTAGACAGATATAATATATGTATTTGCAAACACTGTTTGCTACTTTAGTCAATTTTTCTGCTTCGTTAGCCAACAAAACTTCTTGGTTAAGGTTAGGCAAAGGGTTGGTGTCGTGTTAAAATATTATGGTTAAAATTATGAAACACTGGCTAATTTTGGCTAGAAACAAACATGTTATTAATGTATCCTTGGTTTGCAGAAACATAAAAGGCCAACATTTTCTCCTGGTGACGGGGTTTATTTGTTAGCTCTGCCTTTAGCACTTGGTTTATTGATTTGACAAGATTACTGATTTGAAGTCTTTGTCAGAAACAGAGCTTATTGTCTTAAGTTTTTGAAAACCTTGTGGGAGAAAAGCAGGAAGTGGCAGAGCAGCCAATCACAGCGCAGACTGGCTCGACACGTTCAGCAGTAAAATCATCACAACCATCACAGCCGCCTGAGCCCAAATTTCATATTTCTTTGCCCAAAATGTGGTTTCATGTGTACAAAATATCAGCCAGTGTGTCACTATCAGAGGTTTTTTTTTTTTATTATTCCCAAATAAAAAAAAAAAAAGTCTGTTATTGGTCAGCTCAACCACATGCCACACATATTGGTATATTAAATTATATTATATTAAATTATTATTTAAATTTTATTCTATTCTGTTATTATAAATGATAGTCTCAGCACTCCCTGATGGTCTAAATGCTGTTTCAGAGGCTTTTCCACCCTGATGAGAAGAAAATTACGAGGTAAAATTCTTAACATGAAAACTATCCCAATTAAAAATATCCTAAATGTTAATATTAAGATTACCGTGTTAATAAATCAGGAAAAGTTTATGAATGTAAACTTAAAGTAAAAAAAAAAGAAAAAAAAAAAGAAATTGAAATTCCCATATCTGTCTGTCCCGGCATGGCAGAATGACTTCCTATGTTTGTGTGTGTATCTTGGAGTGCCTTTGGTGTGTGTGTGTGTGTGTGTGTGTGTGTGTGTGTTGCAGAGTTGGCGTGAACTCCGTGTTTCGTCTGTGAGTTTGGAAATCCGCCGGCTGCTCCCGTCCAAAAAGATTAGTTTTCTTTGTCAAATTTATTTTCACTCTGTAATCCGCCGCTGCTTACCTGTTACTGTAATCGGTTTATAATCCCCTGGATTAGTCACTCAGCAGCATAATCAGATTAAACCCGGCTCTGTTTGGATTACCTTCCCTCCTTTATCAATACAACGGGAGGCCGGCTTCAAGTTTTAGCGTGAAACCGCGCTGGCATGCCGCGGCTTAAAGAAGCCCAGAGACAAAAGAAGAATGTCATGAATCCAGTTTGTTCACATGAACTGTTGTCCTTTAATATCCATCACATGAACAATAATCATGTCCATGTGGATTTTGTGCCGTAAAAAAACAACTTTGACAGAGCAGGTGCTCGCTCTTTAAATAGGAATAATAAGCGTATAATAATAATCATTTACATAACACCGTTAGAGAGAAGAACAACAGAGAGCTCAGTGAAGCCCGAGGAGAACGGGAGTCAAAAATAAAATAGGTCATAATAAATAAAAGGAAATGTAAGTGAACAGATGCAGTTATGACCCAAGTAAGGTTTTAAAATGTAGAAGCTGATTTACTCTTTACTTTTTTACTTCTTTGATTTTTATTTTGCCACCAAACTTTTTTTGAGACGGTCAATCAGTTGATCACATTTTATGTAAATTTATATTTTACACATTAAGATGCAAGACAGTGTTTTATGCGACAGAGTGAAAATAAAGAAGGAACAAAACAGAGAGAAAACGCTGCCGCCTCTGTCCACAGGGGGCGCCAAAACCAACACAACAAGACGGTTTCTTTCATTTAAAGGCAGAATGAGTCTGATTTGTTGTTGTTTTTTGTAAACACATTCAAAGTTGGCTCCGCCTCCCCAGTTTTCCTTTCCTAGGATGGTGATGGACTGAAATGACCCAAATGTAAAGCATTCAGACGCCGTCCTATGAAAAAAGTGGCCGCGGCGCCGCTCGTCATCCTCCTCGTCGAGAGCGGTGGAGACGCTGACGGGCTTGATGACGGACGCTCTGCTTTGTTTATGGTCATTAAACCGATAAATAAAAACAAACACGGTCGTTATTTATTGACGACAAAATGAAAATGATGGCGTCTTTAATTGTGTCGGAACCCGTCTCATCGCCCCGGGTCGTGTTACTCTCCTTCAGCTCTGGTGTTTACTAGCACTTCACAGACAGCTCACACACCCACATGATTCACCACTGACCCTGACGGATCCTCACACACACACACACACACACACACACACACACACACACGCAGTCTGTTGGACAGTTTTATGGCGCTGTCAGTGACGATGAGTTAAGAGAATCCCCTCCAATAAACGCAGTGTGACATTGGTGGAGCATCACATTCAGCTGAGAGCTCAGCAAGACGACAGTACACACACACACACACACACACGCACGCACGCACGCACGCACGCACGCACACACACACACACACAGCGGGCAGGGCTTAGCAGCAGCAGTGTAAGCTGAATCCTGCCTGCGGTGTTGAGCTGAATGACAAATGTTTACCATATTCTGATAACACTGAGGGCATGCACACACACACACACTACTGCAACCTTTTACACTGTGTGTGTGTGTGTGTGTGTGTGTGTGTGTTAGAGAGAGAGAGAGAGAGAGAGAGAGAGAGAGAGAGAAAGTGAATGCATCCTGGAGAAAGTGTCAATTGGACAGATGGCAGGAGAGAGGAGCAGGGATGGTGACAGTCTTGCAACCACATGCACACACACACACACACACACACACACACACACACACACACACACATCCCGCCTGGCAGACACGTAACACACCTTGGCCTTTGCTGTTTGTCATGTCTTGATGCTATTGACCAGACACTGTGGAAAACTTCACACCTCATCAATATTCACACACACACTCACACACACACACACACACACATTCACACACAATACACACTGCATACACTGCGTGCACTGTATGCTTGCACACTCAAAACAAACACACATGTACACGCACAAACACATAAACACACACTAGAGCAAACAAACGTGAACATCAGATACTCCCATGCCAGCCATACACACACACACACACACACACACACACACACACACCTTGCCCTTTCCCTCTGTGTGTGTCGATGCGTGTCTTTGTGTTGACTTCCTTTGTCTTGGCGGGACTCTGCAGCTGATGAATACTAATAACTGCACACCGCTAGTGTCAGTATTCAAAACACACACACACACACACACACACGCACACACACACACACACATGCACACACACAAGCGGCCTCCTGTAGTTGCAGTGACGCAGATACAAACCTGAACAAACACACATCCTGAGAGGAGATAATGCAGAAGGAGAGGGAGGAGGGGGAGGACGGTGTGTGTGTGTGTGTGTGTGTGTGTGTGTGTGTGTGTGTGTGTGTGTGAGGTGTTGGAGTGGTAGTAGTGTGATTATATGTATCCTTTAGCAGTGAGGCTATTTCTACCTTTATTTATTCATTTTTCTTTCATCTATATGGTATATATCCGCACTGCTGTGAATTTCCATGAATGAAAACTATAAAACTAAAGACTAAATTTGTTCCTCAGCAACATTTTTTCCATGACTAACGTTTTACTGCAGGCCAAAGTGTGTGACATGGATCTGCTCACCTTGACACAAAGTTTGATGCATGTCGACTGTACGATGATCACATGACTGAATCTTATTGGCTGAGACGCAAATCAATATAGAAGAAGACGTCATCAGCGTACGTGATCACTCTGCACCGCTGTGGAGGTTGTAACAGTGAAACTCAGCAAGAATGGAGCCTTGCAGCAGTGACATTAATGTATTAATATTATTTATAAATAATAAATTATGTTAATGTGTTAATATTCTTTATAAATAATAAATGATGTTAATGTGTTTGGACAAAAATTCAAAGAAGAAGAGGAGGAGAAGAATGTGGAAACATTTCGTTTTGCTCGTTTTCCCTCCAGTGTCGCGCTGATCGGTGACGTCATTCTATGCTGCGTTCCTATTGGTCGGTCAGCAGACGTAGGTTGTAGCAGCGGTCACCTTGTGAGATGGTTTTCCTAAATTTCGGACAGTCAGAATTTTGTCCCGGGCTTCCTTCAGCCTCAAGACCGTGACGGCAGCCAGCTGTGAGCCTCTCTCACAGTGCAGAGTAGGACCCCTCCATTTTGGAGCCATGACCAGAGATACCTCCACGTTTCTTCCTCGGTGGTCATCTTTCACCTGGGACAGCCCAACATCACAGCGTGTACACCCGGGTCAAGACGAGACGCTGCGATAATCACAAAAAATGAGGCTAAAATGTAGTTTTTAAAATAAAAACTGACAAAGCAGACAAAATATTACAGACAATTTTTTTTTTTTTTTTTTTAAATTACAATCAAAATATCCTGTTCATTGGAAACAACAAGTTGGATTTTATTAGGCAAGCGACCTCAGTCCCCGTTGTTTGTCATTGTCCTTCAAGCAACTGGTCTCAAAATGTTTTATCGCCCATCAGCTCTCATTGTTTTATAACATTTTTAAAGGCAGTATTTTTACTTTAATTTTTCATACATTTTTATTGGGAACGCTGCTGTACTTTTACTGAGGGAACATTTGGAAAGCAGGCATTTTCATTCATGGACAGTTTCTCCCTTATTGGATTACCAGTTTGACTTTTTCCACCGCCGATGTGTCGACAGACATGGAAACCACATGCGTCCAGATCTTGTATTTGCTAACACAGTTGGGCTGCGAGTCATCTTCGGGAAACGCGCGCCGCCGCGACACCAAAAGATGACAGCGAATTAAAACAATAACTGAAATAAATATATAAATAAATACATTTAAAAAATGACAGTTTTGCCGTGGATTATCACTTTAAAATCCATCTCGCCTCGCTGTCTGTCTGTCTCTCCTCTCCGTCTCCCACCGAGTGAAGCCCACAGGCTGAACGTATGCCGCTCCCTCCTCTTGGACTACAACCATGTTTATCTGCCCTGCAGCCAGCTGATTCATCTTCTGGCCTCCCTCGTTCCCCTGCACTCCTCTGCCTCTCTCGCCCTCAGCACAAACAACAGCACTCTCTCCACAGAAGGAGGTGGAGATGTGAGATATGTGGACGAGAGAGAGAGGGAGAGAGAGAGAGAGAGGCAGAAATGGGGAAGTCTGAGAACAAAAGAAGGGAAGGGGAAGAGAAATGAGACGGTGAAAAGAAAGACAGGAGGAGAGAGGAAGATTAAGAATCAGAGATAAAAAACAGAAGCAGGGAAATGAAGTGAAGGGAAAGACGCAGAACAAATGCAGAAGTGGGGAACGACAGAAATCCGATTTAAGAAAAAAAAAAAAAAAGAAAAAGCAGAAAGACCAAGACCGAGACAAAGAAAGACCGAGCAGGAGAGAATAACCCGAGAGTGTTGGAGTTGGAGTCGTGGAAAGAGAGTCAGAGGAGAATGAAGAGGTGAAAGGGAAAAAAAAAGACAGAAATAATGGAGAAGAGGCAGAAGAAGGTTCCCTGTGTTACCGAGACAGGCAGTCCAGGTAGAAACGACAGGGGAAAAGAAAAATCGTGCAAAGAAAAGGCAAGAGATAAAGACGGGGAACCGGAGGGTCACCGTGTCAGAGACTGAGAAAACCAGAATACAAAAGGAGAGGAAAAGAAAAACGACAGCGGAAAGAAAGAAACGAGGAGACCCTGAGAGAGAGAGAGAGGTAAAGAATAAGAAACAGATGCAGAGGAGTCAGAAAGGAGGCGAGAGCAAAGACAAATGAAAGAGAAGGAAAAGGTGAGAGATAAAGACGACGCACAGCGCTGCCATGATGGAGACGTGTTATTGTATTCTACTTAGTTTTATTATTTTTTAAGCAGTTTAATAAATCCGGTCTTCTGAAGAGGCCAAAGAAAAAGACTGAAAGAAAAGACACATCAATCAAGAATTTCCCAGTTTCCATTTTAAACAATATGCTGCTTTCTGTGGATGCTGATTTTATGCTAATGAGCCGTTGCACTGATTGGCTCGGTGGGTGTGGGTGTGGCTTATCACCCTGGCGGTCCTGAGTGATGTCACTGAGGCCAAGTCCACTTTAATCTGGAAAAAACAGCGATTTCTGTGTCAGATTTGTTCTCAAAGAACAACACTTTTGTCATTTCGCCCGTCACGGTGACCTTTTGGGTTCCAGCAGGATCATCATGTCAGGTGTCTTTTCTAGTTTCCAAGCGGCTCGGGCGTCATTTTCTCGTTGTGGAAACAGCAGAGTGTCTCGTGTCCATCTGAGCTCCACGGGCGTGTTGCTCTGAAAATGAGCTGAGCAAACAGCAGCTCTGAGGTCAGTGCTGCAGGTTTCTCTGCTGTCTGAAGCTCATCATCAACACAGTGATGGTGGCCTACATAGGGGGCGTCTATGATCTGTAGATTGCCATTGTTATGTCCCTGGCCTGGGGGAACCTGGACCCACAACATGAATCGAGCCCCCGCTCTTCTCATCTTCAAGAATTTATGACCATAGCAGGGTTGAAGTTCACAGAGCAGCGTATTTATTAATAATAAACTTCAGGCAGGAGAAGATATGCCCAAAACAACAAATAAACAAATTAAGTATAGCCCTGCCCTCACCTGACGGGGAAAACACAGAAAACAAAAGACGTCAGCTCACCTACCTACTAAATTCAAACAGGAGAAAAAGATAAAGAAAGAAAACTGCTTCTCCTTCCTACCAGAGGCTGCTCTTTGTTTCTTTTTCAAACAGATATTTACAATTTTTACAATTATATTTACACGCTAGGTCAACATGTGAAGCTAACAATAGTCACTCTAAATTACTGCCAAAAACAGTCAAATCACAAAATTACAGAAAATCACAGCATGGCCTCCATTGTTGGGAATGGAAAGAGGAAAAGGGGCGGGACACCAACACCGGTGAGATGGAATCAGCCAACAGGCTTCAGTCAGCTGACCAATGACACACACCTTCAACTGAACACACACACTGATTTGCAGGTACTGAGGGAGAAGAGGAGGAGAGAGGGAGAGAGAGAGCTGTCACATTCAACACAAAACAAAAACACAAGTCATGACGCCGTAGATGATCTTCGTGCACCGATCTTTCACTCGGTGCACGAGCAGAGGAGCTTCCTTCTTAAGGCTGATTTATGGTCCTGCGTACGCGTAGCTTACAGAGGGTTTGTGCAGCAAATGCGTCCCTTATGGGCTCTCTGCGACCGCCGCAGTGACGCACCGTGCACCTCCCCAAAACTGTAACTACGCAGACAAACAGGAGCTCTGATTGGTCCACCGAACTACATCATGTCCAGCATTTGGCCCCTCCGGCTTCACTGCCTGCTGCAGTACCACCTTCCAGTAGTTTTCACCTCCACCTCACTACTTTGCACCATTTGTTTGTATTGATTTGCGCATTTCAATTCTTTTGCACCCTTTGCACTTAACGTGCGCATTTCAGTTATTTTGCACCTTGTTTTGCACTGTTTGTTTGAGAAAATAAAACAAGGACGTTCTGTAAATACGTGACTTTATTTACAATGCCACAAACAAGGTTTTTGAAAAGGCTTGTCAGTATAGGTATCAATATGATTATAAAATATCGGCGGGGAATTAAGTTGCAGAATGAAGTTTTTTCCCTCTAAATAAATGGCAGTAATATTTCAAAAAGCTCTGCTCCACTTCTTCACTGCAGAGCCACGTGATTAGCCGGCCAATCAGAAGTGAGTCTCCACCAGGCTCGTTTAATGAGAATAAAAAGTGATTAAACGTTACGTGGCGTTCTTCATCTGTCGGCCTTTGCGGTCGGTCCATGTTGTGAAGTCCACGTCCGTCTGGTTTGTGGAAGCTGAGAGCTCAGAGGATAAAAGAGGAAAGCGGCGAGAAATAATGGAGGTGGGCGGGAACATGAAGTGAAGATGCAGATTACCGGCATGCAGAGGCTGTTCTGAAGGACGGGCCGGGACAATCTCGTCAAGAGTTCTCTGAGAGCGCCACTCCTCTAACCTTCAAAATAAAACACTCTTTCACCTTCACAGCTGCTTCTCTGAGGGCAGCCGGCATCGTTTTGTCTTCCTTCAAGGACACGACAAGGACCAGAACAGATCTGTTTTGCCGAATGTCAGCTTCTCCAGCCGAGTGCTTCAGCAATCAGCCTGGCCACACTCAAACATGTCCGAAATACTCAGACCAGAAAAATAATAAACACTGCAGAGAGAGGTTCGACTTGGACTTTGGATTTGTGGCCAAAAAGACTCAACCAAAAAATACCAAGGCAAAAAAAAAAAAAACTTTAATTAAACCTTCTGTTACCTTCAAATTTCAAAAATCAATAAACCTCCAGATGATGATTAAATCAAAAACTGACCCTAAGGTGCTCTTTATGTGTCTTGTTGATGGCATAAACAGTCCTTTAAATAAAACATAACCTCCCTGCTCATGTGTTGATATTTCCTAAATGTTTTATACAGCTGGAAAAAAAAAAAAAAAAAAAACACCAATGGGTACAAAATGTGTCCAGGACATGGTGGTAATGTTGTTTACCCACTTCCCCATTCAGTTAGGAACAGTTATTAAATATGAAGCAAAAACTTCACAGAAAACGATGTTGATGCATTTAGAGACATCCTCTTTGAATTTTGGCAAAGCGGGGTGCCACGCTGGTTTTCGGTTAAGAGTTATTGACGACAAAGCAAAGTGCAAGTCGAAGCGCTCTCTGGTTTTCTGTTCATTCAGTCGCTCTGGGTTTTCTCCAAAAATGATCAAAATACTCTTGAGGGAAGCAGGAGAGGCACAAGCCCAACAGCATTTTTGCCGCTCGGCGCTCCTCGCCGTGTTGACCCTGCACTGCACCTCACCTGTCAATCAAACCGTGTGGGCGGGACTTGGGTTTCCTGTGGATGGCGTCGGAGTTTCTGCCCAGTTCTTCTTCTTCTTCTGGCTCCAAACTAAACAGGAACGCAGGAAAGAGCGACCTGGAGATCCGTGAACTTTTCTAGCAGCAGGTCGACTGTTAACTCGTGCAGCAACAGCGACGTAAAGATTTCAAAAATCACATCGTAATATTGTGGAAATAAACTTTCTCATCTCTTGTAATAACTCGAAAAAATGGGACGCACAGTAGATGGGCTTCAATTTAACCTGTCAGTCAATCAGCTGAAGATTAATAATAATATGAATACATTAGTAATTAGATTAAACGAATATTAATTGTTCACCTTATATTAAATTTTTAAATAATCAATCATTTCAGTCATTTCTGGTGTAAAAAAAAAAAAAAAAAAAAGCCTAACGCTGGACTTGATCGGACTGAGGACACAATTTGAAAAATAAAGTTTTGACGGCTTCCCATGAGACTTTGTCATTAGTTTTCACACTTTAGACAAGATGATTGATCGATTAATTGGGAAAACATAATTGATGCATTAACAGAGGAGCAGCGGCACTGATCTTCAGGTGCCGTGTGCACTCACCTGAGTGCTGCTGCAGAGTGATAGGCGTGTCGCCGGGCGGACTGTCGCTGGATAAATAAAGGCAAAAATAATATTAATAATAATAATAATAATTTTAAAAAAGCCCCAGGCTGGAGGAACGAGGAGAGGCGCGTCCTGCAGGCTGGTGTCCACGTCTAATTGGCCTCCCGGAGGAGAGCGAGTCAGCGTTTCCACGGCGCTATTTTTAGGGAGCGTCTGAGGCGTCCGGCCGGGCGCCGATGATGGAGGCGAGCGCGAGCGCGTCTGAGAAAAGCTCGTGTCCGTCTGGTGAGAGCGGCCGGCCGACACGACGACACGAGGCCTCGTCATGTTCGACTGCCAGGCCTGGAAACGAGCTCCAGATCAACAACTCCAACACACACACACAGTTTGGTGGGTTGGAGTTGGAGTTGGACCCACTCGTCGTTAATAATATTTACTTATTATATAGTAAACGATTTATTAAAAGCGAGTTATTGAAAGCTTATTGTTGCACGTAGAGTAACATTTAACAAAGCAAATAACAGAATAACACGCAATATAACATTTTATATGTCACATTAAATGTTTGTTAATGATTACTGTGATTTGTAAAGCTTTAATGGATGCAGCAGATATTTTATAACACTTATTTTTTTATTGGGTAATAACTGGTTTGTAAACATCTAGAAACAGGATTTGGATGGGTATTATATTTTTTTTTTTGGGGGGGGGGGTATTTTCTTCTGTGTCGGCTTGAGCCCCAGAATAAGCTCTTAATAAAATATTCCAATGTGATGTTGGACAAAATAGACCAGTTTAAAGGCACAAACATGAACGTTGCTTCAGTTTTCACACACACCGAACTCTGTGCAGATTTTTAGGAATGGAGCGAATCGAGCGCTGAGGCGGAGCGACGCGGGAACTTCACCGTCCTCCTGGTTTTCAGGCCAGAAGGATCTTATGAAGAAAAGTAAACAAATATTTTCCAGACGTAATAAAAGCATCGCCTTGGCTGTTTACTGAATTATCTTACAGAAAAAATAAAAAGAAAAAAAAAGCATATTTTTCTGCAGTACTGAGGAAATTTCAAAATGTCGAGTTTAATGTTTGTATTCGGCATTTATGGTTCGATTCACATGAAATTCACTTTGATGGAAATAATGGAGGCAAAACAAACACCCACACACAGAAACAACTCACACACACACACACACACACACACACACACCCTCATACACTCCTACACATGCATATAGAGCCGTCTTCCTTCCATTTGAACAGATAAAATGGTTTGCATGCGAGGCGTGCCAATATGCTGAACTATTGTGCCTATTTTTTTTTTTTGTAAATTTTTATGTAAATTTCAATCCATAAACTCTTCCTACTGGTGTGAGCGGAGATATGAAACACACACACACACACTCGTGGCGTGGACCTCATGGCGGTATCGGGGTGACAGTTTGAACCTCAGAGAGAAAATCTCCAACCCGACGGCCGATTTAACAACTGAATAAAACCAATTATTTGTTATATGAAGCTGGAAAAGGGCTTTTTGGCCTGTGTGGGCCGTGTGTGTGTGTGTGTGTGTGTGTGTGTGTGGGAGTGTGTAGGTGTGTGTTCTGTATATAACCATGGCTCTGGGCTGTGCACTGCGATATATGAGTTTCTGCATAGTTATTTTTACTATGTGGCCCTTTGGCCCTTCTCTCCCTGTGTGTGTGTGTGTGTGTGTGTGTGTGTGTGTGTGTGTGTGTGTGTGTGTGTGGAGTGTGTGTGTGCTGGCATGGAAACGAGGTCACTATAGCAGGCGAGTGTCCATATGGTCTTTGTGTGACAATGCATGTGTGCGTTTTTGTGTGTGTGTGTGTGTGTCCATATGGTGTTTATGTGCTAACGTCCGTGTGTGTGTATGTGAATGCAAGGTGTGTGTGTGTGTGTGTGTGTGTGTGCTGGCATGCAGGCACTGTCACAGCACCATGTGTGTGTGTGTCCATATGGCGACGTCTGCACATGAAAGTTGCATTGTATTGTGTCAGTGTGTGTGTGTGTGTGTGTGTGTGTGTCAGTGTGTGTGTGTGTGTGTGTGTGTGTCTCCTCTCCTTGAACTCTTCACACCAATCAGCCGTGCGAGGCTGTGTGATTGTGGCAGGCCGAGCCAAGTCAAGTGAGGTTCCTCCGTCTTGAAAAGCGCGAGGTGAGGCTCGACTGGCACGTTTCATGAAAAGAAAATAATAAAAAAATTTAAAAAAAGCAGCTGCAAACTGTTGATTTAAATGTTTTCATCCCAGCTGCATCAAGCAGACCCGGAATAATAAAAAAAAAAAAATCTAAAATAAAAATAAAAAGATTAAAAAAGATTATTCATCACATGCATGATGTACAGGTACAGCAGCAGTGAGCTCCAGCACTGTGCAAGTAAAAAATATGTAAGAATAAAATAGATAAAAAATAAAATAAAAAATAAAATAGAAAGTATAAATAACACTCCTATATACAATATAGAACCTATGTACAATATACAACAATATACTAAAAAAAAAAAACGCTCAAGGCCATTGTCTTATCAGAAGTCGCTCTGTGTGGAACTTTCTGTCTGTTTTCAATGTTTTCAAGCTGATTTTTCTTCCTTTTTTGTTCCTTGCAGTTGAAAATCAGGGAAGCGGCTGTGTGTGTGTGTGTGTGTGTGTGTGTGTGTGTGTGTGTGTGTGTGTGTGTGGAAACTCACGCCTGCTCATGGTTGATTTACCAGTTAGATTTGTGGCCAGTTCAACAACTTATACTTTTATTGAGAGATGACAAATATTGATCCCCTGGCTCAGCTAACCGCCAGCAGCCAGTTTTCCTTTCTTAGGATGGCACTAGAATGAGTGCCGTCACCTTCCTAGGAAAAAAAATGTAGCCCTGCAGCCCCTCCCTGTCCAGCGTGGCGTCACTCTTCATCCTCCTCCTCTCCCTCAGCGCTCGCCAGCGGCTGAAAGCTCAACCGCAGATTCAACACTCATTCAGCCGCTCTAAAATATTCTGAATCAACCCTCCACTCAGAAATGTCTTTCTCATGTTTCAGTCTCTTAAAAATGTCCGACCTCGACTGTTCCCAAACTGGGAAATTCCCACGTTACAGCAGCATCATCATCAATAAAAAAAAAACATAAAATAAAATTAAAATTAAGAAGTATATACAATAGAGACTAAATATACTAAATATATACACTACAGACAATGCATCACAAATCCCAGAGCCAATCAGCCGTCAGCTGTTTTGCATACCGTTAGCAGCAGCAGTTTGTTTTGTACATCATGTGGGGCTTCGTTTTACCCGTTTACATCACATTAGCCACCAAACCCACTTGGTTAAGGTTAGGAAAGGTTAGGTTTAGGAATAAAAAACCACTTGGTAACGTAATGCAACGTGCAACAAACTAAGACGGCTGTCGCTTCGTGCACTCGGGTGAAAGTCAGTTCCTGGATCCGTCCTCCACCTCACACACGTCCCTGCACAGCCGTGAAAGACTTTACAAAGATTCTTGTGACACGTAAATCCACGGAAAATACACATCCCTCCAAACGCAATTAAGAATGCGCTTCAAGGTCATTTTTTTAGAGACGGGGCTCAAAATCAAACGCTACCGACCGTCCTGTCAGCTGACGAGGAGAGGCTTGAATCTGTCTGCAGAAAGCGTCACGTCTGAGTGTGAGCAGAGTCAGTTTAACGCCGCAGTGTGAACGCAGCCGCGGCGTGAACGCAGCCGCCGCGTGGTGTTTGCGTGTTGTCTTTACGTGTCCTTCCACCGCGCAGATCCAGGCTGGCGTGACCTTGCTTCCAGCCCGGGCTGAGAGCGCGTCTGCTGGGGAGCGGCGTGGAGACACGGGGCCCGGGGCCCCGAGCTGCTGCCGCTGCCGGATGTGAATGTGAAGTTTGTGTTTACGCTGGTGGTCACAGACTCTCCCGTCGAGCGAGCGTTGCAGGACGGAGAGCTTGTTTGCCCTCATCCCCCCTCCCTCGCTTCCACAACACTGGATGACCTTGCCTTTCTTTTGAGTTGTGCAAGAGTTTGTTTTTTTTTATAAAAAAAAAAAAAAAAGAAAAAAAAAAAAAGCTGGCACCCAAAAAGAGGTTGGAGGCGCTCCAGTGGAGAGTGAGGCGAGATTAAGGGAGGTGAAAAGAGCCTGAAAACCTGCAGAGGCTGGAAAAACAGGCCCTGGAAAAATGAATGAGCCGATTTCGCTCAGCAGGTTCGTCGTGGATTTACCCACAATGCCGCATTAATGCATGCTTTCTTTATGACAGGCTGTTTGCTGCATTTATGAGCAGCAGCGGATGAATGCCAGCAGGTTCAGCATACACCAGCACAACGCTACTGTCAGGGGACAACCTTGTACCTCCTAAAAACGTCAGCTTTTTAGGAAGGAGGACGAGCCGGCTGACTTCAGTTTGAGTTTAGAAAGAGTTTCAAATGTCTTCTCAACTGTTTTCACTTGAATCTTTGAAACGCTCAATCATGGCCTGATGTTTCTGAATAATGACCATCCTGCTTGCTTTGATCACATCTTATGAAAGGTTAGGTTTATGCAACAAACCCACTTGGTTAAGGTTAGGAGAGGTTAGGTTTAGACATAAATATTTCTTTGAACTGTATTTTATTGTCTTTCATTGGCGGTTATACCCCAAATTGTTTTTTAAAACCTGATGAGCGCTCTCTTTCTAAAGATTATTTAAAAAAAAAAAAAAAAAAAAAAAAAAAAAAAAAAAAAAAACATGGTTAACCCTTTATCGGGCAAGCGACTATTTTTGGTAATTTCAAAAATTTTACATATCAGGCCCATCACCTGTCTCAGTTAGTTCAATAATCATTTGGTCTTCACCCAGCCAATCAGCAAAGATCGCGCTACATCCCAGGTCACATGATTGTGGCATTTGACCAATCTCAATGGCTTTGATTTTCTATAGGAAAATGAAATTTTTTGAAAAATTTTATAAAAGTATTAAAGTCCTGTCATGTTCACTAATAACAGTCTAGGGTTGTTTTTTTTGACTTTCAAAGTATTTCAACGAGTGCTAATATTATATTGCGTGTTATTCTGTTATTTGCTTTGTTAAATGTTACCCTATGTGCAACAATAAGCTTTCAATTAATAAGCCCTTAAGGTTAGGAAAGGTTAGGTTTATGCAGCAAAACCACTTGATTAAAGGGTTATTTCAGAGTTTTTTGAAGTGGGCTTGTATGCCGTACCTTTCCAGAGTTGGTGTTTCACCAGCAGTGGATCAGTTTAAGTGTGCGCTATATTTAGAATATCTTCACTGTTTAACCTTAGTGAGCCGCCTCAGTTTAGGTTTACGTGAGAAAACAGAAACTGGACACGGTCTCCGCGTCGCACAGGAAAGGTCTTGCTGGAAGCGGGAATCGAACCTGTGTCTCGTGCATGAAGTTCCTGTGGTTTAGACGCCTTTAGATGACCTTCTCGTGGTCTCCGTCCTTTCTGTGGACACTCGATTCAACAAGGTTCGATGAATCCGCCCGTGCGGAAAGTCTGGTCCTTCTACTGTTAATCAGGCCTAACAGCGACACCTGCTGGAGCCAAAAAGTCATTACAACATGGATAGCACTGGATTTATTTTGAGAATATGAAACGGCTGAATCACGTTTGGAGGCTGAACTGTCAGCAGAAAAGAAAAGAAAACACCAAGGAAAGAAAGAAATTTTACTAACGCGTGTAGTTTTTATGGATGCAAACAGAATTGATGGACTTTTGATTCAGGCAGACTTCTGAAGGCTAAGAAGATTATTTTGAAATTAAAATTTTTGTGGGAGCTGTTTCATTAATTTGATTATTTGATGATTATTGTTATTTTTTGCATTTGTTTGCAGTATACTTTTAATTTTGCTGACACTAGGGAAGCCAATCAATTTTTTTTTTTTTTTTTTTTTACCAAATCAAGTGCGAGACAGCATGATGAACACGTGCGTTTAATTCTGAGCTGAAAAAAATAAATCGACCTCAGTGTGGATCCTGCTTTACACCATGAACCCAACTGGAACGGCGCATCAGCGACATAAATCTAATTCTGAAGAAAATCCTTTTGACAAATAGCCACTACAGTTTTGTTTCACCTCGCTGCTTTCATTCACAAGTGTCCATGTAATAAGAGACATAGTGCACAGCCAGCCCATTCATCATCGCACAATAACCCCCTCCAGTGTGATATGAGACCCCTCGGCTTCATGTCGGGGCCGTGATCGCTTCATCGGGGGTTTAATTTGTGATAATGATCCACTTGCTGAACTTTATCCTGCACTTATGACCGCCTCAGTTTAGGTCAGTGACCGATCGTGCTCTGTGCTGCAGCCGATCCCGCCTTACATAATCAGGAGCACAAATCTGAGCAGCAGCCGGAGAAGCGGCGGAGACATATGAGTCCGGTCTGGCGTGATGCATTATCTCAGCGCCGTGCTTCGGTGAATGAAGCATCTCTGCGTTTCGTTCTCAGGAATACAAAGCTGCTCGCCTGCCCGGGGGTGCTGCAGTCGGTGTGTTTCCTGTGCATGTGCGGTCCTGTTCGGTCCAGCGCCGAGGTTCTGCATCGCAAATCTTGCACTTTACGTTTATCCGACGGCTGGAGTTACTTTGCAGAGGCTTCTCCATGCAAAACATCAGATGTGCTGCGTTGTTAGAGTGTGAACCAGCCAACAGGACATAAAAATACATATTATAGATTAATACAATTTATCTCCACTCTACTTTTCAGACTTAAAGCTTTCTTCCGGGTTCACAGCAGATTGCTTGTGCAAAACCAAAAATATGTTTCTGGCCTGGAAACGACGGCCACATTCGACTCTCTCAAGGCTCCTGTTGGATTAACTCAGATTATTTCGTCCCTGAGCTCCAGTTTGAAAATGTGGTGAAGCTGCAGAGGCTTTGAGCTACGAGGTGGCGCTGCTGTGAATGAACTTTTTCACAAAAAGCCACAGAGGCTGCAACCAGGATCCGTTTATCTGCAGAACGTGACGTTTCAGAGACGCTTTGGATGAATTTGGATGAAGCTGAAGAGGCGAGGGGAAGAAGAGGAGGAGCTTATTCAGGTAGTTCGATCCAGAAATTTAAAAAAACTCAAAGCAGGAAGCAAACTGTCAGGTAGAAAGAAGACCCACATTGGAAAGGGTCATTTCACTGTAAAAAAAAAACAAAACAAAACAACATGATATTACATAATGTGGCTTTAACTGTATTTTACTGATTGTACTTCTATACTTTTACTGAAGGAACATTTTGAATGCAGGACGTTTCCATTACTGTATTGCTGCTTTTACATAAGTATGGTTTAGTGGGCCGCTTCCACCTCTGGATATAAATACACACTGTATAGGTGGATAGAAAAGTTAGATCTTTAAAGGGTGCTGTTCCTGTGTGTGTGTGTGTGTGTGATTGTCCAAAGCCCTTAGCATCAGCAGACACATTTAAGGCAGGATAACAAGCACCGTGGTGATTCATCGCCCTCGTCTCCTGTTGGAGCGTGGAGGGATGAGAAGAACTGGAGGAGAAAAAAAAAAGTGTAAAAACTGGATGGAGACAGATACGGGAAGTGGAAAGGAGAGGCCAGGCCGTCTGACACATCGCCCTCGCCGGCTTGACTTGAGCCTCTGTCTGCAGGGAGCTCAGCAGGCTATGAAAAATCTGTCCTCGGCAGTCAGTGTGGTCGTGATCGGTGGGGGCAGACGTCCATTACTGCCAAGGGGAGCTGCAGAGCGCACATTCCTCAAATCCGCACTGCATGATAACTTTGGAGAGGGAAACTTTCAAGGGGGGAAAAACTCTCCAAAATGATTTGCAGCAGCCTGGAGAAAGTCACAGAAACCATAAAACACTCAAATATTGTGTCAGGGTGGCAAGAAACTCCAAAATGGTGTCCCATTTGAGGAGCATCCTCCCTCAGCGGGTGTGTTTTAGAACCACATCGCTCACGGCTGCTTGACAAGGCAGTTCCAGTCCAAAGCGTCCTGTGAATGGGGCGCGGGTATGCAGATATCCTTTTTCCAGAGTTTGGAGACACAGACGATGTTTTCTCTGTCGTCCACTGTTTCCTCAAAATCCATTTTGCTTCACATGCAGAAATAAGTGCAAGTCATTACTGATACCTGACCGCGGTGTCCAATGAACATCAACGGCTCAGTAACATTACCGTCAGACTTTTCAATTAATGTTCTTCAATTTTATCCAAAAACGTGAAGACGTCGATGATTAATAGCTTCGAAATTTTGCTCACCTCCATTTTCTCAGCGTCCGGATCCCTCACAGTGGTGGTGTTACGTCTCAGTTAGCAGCTGACCTGAAGAGGCTTTGGTCTTCTAGAAAACACACCTCAACAGCACCTCAGTGGACAGCATCCTTCCAAAGAGACGGCCTTCGACTTGGACATGCGATGACGAAAGTGGAAACAGCAGGGACGTTCCTGTAACACGAGGATCCCAAAAGTTACTCGGATTCAGGTCAAACATAAGACACCAAAGTGACGTTATAAGGTTAACAACAAAATATACTTCTTGTGTAGACGGACAAAAAGTGAGGAATCAAACCCTAACCCTAACCCTTCCAAAACTTTGGAGAAATTGGAGAGGTAAACTTTACAAAACAAATCCGTCCGTGCAAAATTAAGTGAGGTGCCACAGGCATTGCAGGACCTTAAAGAAATAGACTCTCTTAGCGATACCAGCACATCATTTTGAATTATTTTGAACATCCAAACATCGTAGCTGCATGTCGACAGGTGGAGGTTGGACAGTACTGAGTGTTCGACTGGTTTAATGAGACTTAAGTGCTCGTAAACAGCATATCGTTACGGCTTTCACTACGGTTGATGTCTGGGGCAGCCATCGTGGATTTTGAGGAGGGGGGCGGTGAGGTACTTCCAACTTTCCGAGTTGGAAACCCGACTTCAGGGTGTGTTCCAGTTGAAATTTCCGACTGGGAACTTTCAGACTTCCTAGTTCAAATGGCTCCAAATGAAGATCGTGGTCACGGTCCTGCTTGTCCTTGTTGTATCTTTTGGCCGACCGGCATTAAAATGGTATCAACTCTTCCTTGGCTCAGGATCAGCCTTTCTGCAAGGTTTCATGTACATCCACACATAACTTTTTCAGATATCTTAGTCACTGACAGACACGGCAGTTGCATAAACCCCACCACCTCCTTGGCAGAGGTAACCGTAACCTGCTGTGTTTTGTTGTCATCTGAAGGGCGTCGTCTGTTGAAGTGTTCTTCAAAAGCCTCAGGTCGTGCTGTTACACCGAACAAAACACCGAATCCCAGCCTACACGGCGCAGCGCATCACAGCGCTGCGTCTCGGGGGACGTTGCTTACAGTAAATGCAGATGGAGAAGCACGCCACCGACACAAATTATTGTCATCGTCTGCAGAAACGGTGCTTAGCGGCACTCAAGCGTCTGCAGGCTTTCATTATAACCAATCACTTCAGCATCTGATTTGAGTGATTACCCCCCTCTTTGGTTGAAGGTAATCACTGGAAACACCTGCTGCACCTGTTAGTTATAATGAAAACCTGCAGACGCTCTCCTGCCGGTGGAGAAACGGTGAGCTACGTCAGGATGGAGGCTGGAGGCGTCAGCGCCGCTGTGTTAATGCCTGTTTTCTTATTTCTTTAACCATCGCTGCCTCTCACTTACTTCCCCTCGCCTTTTGGCTTTAAAAATAATGCTGAATCTCATCTTCAGTCTTCAAATATCATTTTTATTCAAACAAAGTGAAAAAAAAATCTGCCAGTGGGATGAGATAATCCCACTTGTTTCCAGCGCTCATCAACTTGTTTCCAAAATTTTCCTTGAATCAAGTTTTATTTTCAATTTACGCCAGAAAAATCCTGAAACAAGTGAAACTGCACTGGAAACAAGTGGGATTATCTCATCTTGCAGGCTGTTTTTTTTTTTTTTTAAATGCTTCTGTATCGGCAACAGCAGCGGCCAGAGGCAGGGATGAGCTGATTAGATTGTGGAGGTCAAAGGTCAGAGGTGAAGGTCACGGTGGCCTCACGTCCATCCCATTCTCATGAATGTGATATTTCTGGAACGCCTTCAAATTCATGCCAAATTTGAATGTCTTCAAATTTGTCTCAGACATCCACTTGGACAAACGGATTAGACAGTCGTTTGGTGGCCAGAGGTCAAAGGTCAAGGTCACTGTGTCCTCACAAAACACATTTCTGGCCGCAGCTCAAGAATCAATACGACAAAATCACTTTTTTGGCTGGTACTCAGCAGCATGACTCAGCATTTTGACTGGACGCCAGCAGGACAGGGGTTCCTGATCCTCAGGTGATTATTGCAGCTCTCTGTCCGTCCCCTGTGCTCCTCTGCATGTTTCTCACTGGCATCGCTCATGGCACAAAAAATACACTCAACACCTTTTATTAAATTCCTTTAAACTGTGAACGACAGACGTTATGTGAGTCTGGACAGACATGCATGGAAACTGCAGCTTGGCAGGTTCAATGGAGGCAAACAACCCTCTAGTTTGTCCTTGTTTGAAGATAAAACAAGATTTTAGATGAAGTCGCTTTTTAAAATGGAATCCGTCTTTCTCCTTCGACCTCGCCGCCTCACTTTGGATGCTCCTGCAGTTCAAGACAAACCGCAGGAGGACAGTTTCCTCTATCGCTCCATCAGGCCTAATCCAGGTCCATCTCGATAACGGCTCCGGCCTCTAATCCCGTCCTGATGGTGGAGGAGCGCGGCCCGCTTCTCCTCGGATTTGCGGTAATTGGAAGATGATCTCTCCGTTGGAGGTTTTCAGCTGTGAGGCGGGTCGAAAACGTGCCGTGGATTTAGACACTCGAGGTTCCTCACTTCAGAGCGGACACTCAAGGCCCTTCTCCAAATCTGTTCCCGTCCATTTGCTCTGTTCAAGGTCAGCTGATGCTGCACTCTCGACCCACGGCAAAAAATATGCAAACATCTTTATTTTTCTTTTCTTTTTTTTTTGCAGTTGGACTTCTTTGAAAGCCATGAAGGTGATATTTGTTGCTGCTGATCAACTTTAATCAACCCTGTCTACAGTCTGAACGGTGTATCATTATCAAATCATTATTGGGACATGAACATGTGAGATATTAATGTCTCAAAATGCAGCAACATTAAGTGTTTGGGGTTTAGCCTGAGACACTGATCTGATCAATAAAATACTTGATGAAATAATTTGATTTTCTATGTGCAGTTGGTGTTACTATGCTGTTTTTTTTTTTGTTTGTTTGTTTGTTTTTTTGCTGTTTTTTGAATGCTAAATTTTGCCTGTTGCCGCACTTAAAATATTGTTGAAGCTTTGTGTGGAAGCTGAGGTTGCAGCAAAATGTTTGATTGACATTTTTTGGTTAATTTATTTTAAAGCAGCCCGAGACAGTGACAGATCTACTCTGTTCAATGAAACTCTTTGTGAAGTGCCTTCATTTTCTACATCCAGTCGCTGTTACTATGCTGTTGACATTTCCATACGACTAAACTGCATTTTTTAAATCACGTTTAGGGATAAATGTACTTTTGTTGCGGATTACATTTGTTTATCGCAAATACAGCATATCTTGTATATCACGTCGGGCAGCACCTTAGCCATTTACGTTACTTTAGCCACCAAAAAAAGGTTCAGTTTAGGCGTAACAAACACTTGGTTATGGTAATGTAATGCTCGCTTTGTGCTGCCTCCTAGTGTGACAGTAAAGTATTGCAAACGTTCTCATGACACTTTACAAATAATCGTAATCCACAAAACAAAAATAGGTTCCTATTTAAACGTAACTGAGGACGCAGTTTAGTTGTGTGAGAACATTTTTCTCCTTTAATCTCCTTCATCAGTTGGACTGTGAAGTTTTTAAAAGCATCTGGACTTATTGTGAAGCCATCGAGAGGACCTTTCCCTGGTTGTTCTTGATAAAAATTCGCTCTCAATTTTCGTTTTCACACCAGCCGTCCTCTGCCTCGGTGCTCTGAGAAATCTGATCACAACATGACGGTCGAGGTCAAAGCGGTGAAGGTCGTTTGTTTTATTTGTAATTATCATAAAGTTTCCGACGTTAAAGGTCACGTTTCTGTCTGATGGAGGCCCGAGGAGTTTGGGTGGTGAGATCAGCCGCTCCGCTCGCTCCGGATGAAAAGGTTGTTTTGTTATGTTTTTTTGTTTTATTTCTTCTGCCTAAGCAATATCTTTTTGTCTTTTTCTCTGTATCTTTGTCTTAATTTGTCACTGTCGTACTTTCTGCTTGTCTCACCAGCTTTCCCTTTTTTGTTTTATCGTTTTCTCATCTTTTTTTTTGTTTTTTGCTCTTTTCTTCCTTTTTGTCCTGTTCCAATCTTTTCATCTTGTCCTGTGTGACTTTATCGCTTTTGTTTGTCCAGATCTCTCTCTCGCTCAGTCTCACTTAATCTGTCATCTGCGCGCACACACACACACACACACACACACACACACACACACACAGTGCACAGTGTCCCGGTGTCATTAGTGATGTTAGCAGGACTCTAATCATTGCTTTTGTTTACTCATCAGCCAGATGGCAGCAGCACTGCTGACTGGCAATCACACACAATGACAACCTCCCTGCCTCTCTCTTTCTCTCTCTCTCTCTCTCTCTCTCTCTCTCTCTCTCTCTCTTTTCTGCAAACTTTGCCTCTTCCTGTCTTTCTCTTTATCCCTCGCAGTCCGTCTCCTGTGGCGAAGTCGATGTAAAAGCCGTGATTCAGCTCAAAAGTTGCAAAATTCACGGTTTGACTTGCAAGTTTGAACACTGCCGTTTGTCTCCTCCCGGTTTGCCTGTCAGCGATTGGTCCACACATCATCATGACATCACGGTGACATCATCATATTTCTGCAAAACGAGCCTTTTACTTCCCGTAGAAATTAAAATCTCGCCTCCGTAAAGTGATTTCACACTGCAGGCCAATCAGATTTTCAAGACAGACTGTCCGCACTCTTTATGTGGAAGTGATCAGATCGCATTTGTGCGTCCAGACGTCACCGACACATCTGCATGGGTTGCTATGGTAACGACGCAGATGTCAGTTTCCATACGCGCTGGAGACGCAGCTCATCAACGTGGAGGCCGTGAAGAAACGGAGCTCCGTCATGTCGCCGCGCAGAACGTCTCCGTCACGTCGGACGAGCTCAGCGACGGAGGAGGCTGAGATTTATTTATTAACGTATCCATGGTAACAGCAGCCGCCGTCACGCACTGCCGTCACTTTGAACTGCCGTTGTCGTGTGTTGCGTGTGACGTGACGGTTTGAAATCCAAGTTGAGCATCCGGACTGAGATGACGTCTGTAGAAATCTGACTGGAAATCCCATTTAACTTCAATGCGGTTTCACTGGTTTCAGGAGGAAGATGGAGGGAACGCTGCTCTGGGATCAGCAAAATGACACTTGATTCAAGAAAATTCTGGAAACAAGTTGATTAGCGCTGAAAGCAAGTGGAATTATCTCAGTCTGTTGTTTTGTGCTTTTTTTTTTTTGTTGCAGGTGAGTTCTCTCTCTGTATAGACCATCTCTGGCTGAGGGCAGCTTCAGCACCGCGGACAGCGACAGCACCAACAAACATAAATAATATAAAAATAAATATAACAGCAAAGGGTCTGGAGCAGGTTGAGGGGCACTGCAGGGTAAAGACTGAAAAATAATAAAAAAAAAAAAAAAAAAAAAAAAAAAAAATGAAAATATTGATTATTATTAAATATGAAAATAAAATAAGTACATTATAAATAAATAAAGTACTAAATAAATATGATATTAAATTTTAGAATAAAATGTTTAAAAATTAACTTTTTATTTAAAAAAAAAATCCAAGTCTTTGCTTTCCATACACACACACACACACACACACACACACATATATATATATATATACACACACAAATTATAATAAACACAAAAAATTGCAAATTGAGAGTTAAACACATTTTGCTGCTGCGTCAGTGCAGTGGGACTCTGTCACAAAGCATTAACACTGTGTGTGTGCGTGTGTGTGTGTGTGTGTGTGTGTGTGTGTGCGTGTGTGTGTGTGTGTGTGTGTGTGTCTGTGTTTCTTTAAAATTGTGTGTGCTGCACACCATATACTCTGAGTTGCTGTGTATTCAACTGCTGTACCCATGTCCTACTAAGGTGTGTGTGTGTGTGTGTGTGTGTGTGTGTGTGTGTGTGTGTGTGTGTGTGAGTGTGTGTGAGAATGTGTGAGTGTGTTTGTGTGTGTGTGAGAGTGTGTGTGTGTGTGTGGGTGTGTGTGTGTGGGCCCCTACAGAGACCCCCCCTGCTGTTTAACACTGAGCTGCACACGAGCCCCGCAATGAGACAAGGACAGATGGAACACCACACACACACACACACACACTCACACACACACACACACACACACACACACACACACACGCTCACACACACACTATAAACCCTGTGCCCCTCTCTAGCTACGCAAACGGTGGGTAGATTGTGATGAGTTCAGGACAAGTCGGATAATGAGTAAGAGTGTGTGTGTGAGTGAGTGAGTGTGTGTGTGTGTGTGTGTGTGTGTGCGTGAGAGTGTGTGTTTGTGTGTACAGATATGAACTCAGCGTTATTACAGCCTCTGCAGAGCAATTAAAGGAGCGGCGTTAAATTCTGCTGCTCTGCTCCTTTTCCTGCATCCTCCTTCACCTCCTTCCTTCCTCCCCTCCTTCCCTCGCCTCCTCCCCACACCTCTTCTCCTCCTCCTCCTGCTCTTCTTCTTCTCCTTCTTCTTCCTCTTCCTTTTCTTGTCCTTCTTCTTTTTCCTCCTCCTCTTCTTCCTCTTCTTCTCCTTCTTCAGCCAGCATAAACGCCATGTTATTAAAATATTATGCATGATGCTCTGATTTCCTGTGTGCAGTGAACACAGCATGAGGGCAGGTTTTGTCTGATTTGTTTATTTTTATTTCCATCCATAACAAGTAAAGTGAAAAAGCCTTGATTTAAATAATGATGAAATGATTTTTGAATTTTTTTGATAAAAATTCAAAATTATCAATTATCACTAAAAATTATCAAAAAAGAAAGAAAAAAAAAAAATCAAGTAAAGATGTCAATTATTAAAACATATGAACAAACATCGTCTGTGTTCGGTGAATCGCCTTTGTTTGGTGCTTTCAAGGCACTTGAGGAGAGTCCGAAAAAAAAAAAAAAAAAAAACACACGGCTCATATTCACTTCCATTTTTTTGATTTTTTAAAATTTTCATTTCTAATTTTTATGCACGCACCAAAGTTTCAGCCGAGAGCCTTCATGGACGACCCGCCGTCCTCGCCCTCCGACACCTGAGCGGGTTCTTTAATTTGGTTTTCTCTCAAAAACGAGAAATTACTCTGAAACTTAACGAGAAATCAGTGTCAAGTTGCAAGAAAATGACGAAAGTAAAGCAACGGCAAAAAAAGAAAAAGAAAAAAGAAAGAAAGTGAAATGTGCATGATTGTCTTTACAGCTTTAATATAAACAGATCCAGATATCGATAAGACTCCAAATATGTGAAAAAGATGCTTATTTTTTTCTCGGTCCTGGACAAATTTTCATCTCAAAACCCTCGGCGGCGTTTATTTTTCCAGCTTGTTTCCTTTTTATTTCATTTTATTTTATTTTATTCTATTTTTTAAATTATTTTTCTCCCTGGGCTTGTTTTCCTCTCCGTGCCTCACATGTTTTTCTGTTTTCACGCCGCCTTTTCACATCACGTCCTGTTTTTCTGTCCTCTCTCGTGTTCTCCACCTCCCGCCTTTTCATACCTGATGAAACGTGTTGAATTCAGACGCCATTGACGATGAATGGGGCTCCGTGCGATGAATAGACTCTAATTGTTGTAAAAGAAAAAAAAAGAAAAATTAAAAGCCGCAGGTGTTTGTGTCTCTTCCATCGGCCACAAAATGAATCAAGATGCAGAAATTAGCCTTTTGCTCCGCGGTGTTTTAACGTGCACGGGGTCGTGTGTGTCAGCTACCATGTGCTTCTTTTCCCTGTTGATGGCCACTAATGTCCACGTGTGTGTGTGTGTGTGTGTGTGTGTGTGTGTGTGTGTGTGTGTGTGTGTGCGTGTGTGTGTGTGTTGTTGAGTCCGTGTTCCCTTGGCCCCATTTCCCTGCTATCTTAATCACCATCTAAATGACAGAAAAACACACTGACATTTTGTCTTTGAGGCCACTCCAGAGGTCGCACACACACACACACACACACACACACACACACACACACAGTAATGGTGATGTATGATAATCGTCCCGTGTGCCTTTTCAGCCTCTTTAGATGGAGGAGGTGGATAATTCGGTTCACAGGGTTCACTGTTCACAAGAGGATGATGGGGCGGGTGTGTGTGTGTGTGTGTGTGTGTGTGTGTGTGTGTGTGTGTGTTGGGGGAGGAGGAGGGTTGGGGTTTGGGAAGGCCCTGATGTGACGTTCAGGGTACAGGTGCGGTGCGGAAACACCACCGCTGCTTGATTCATCGTCATAGTCGTGGTCATTTTTTCCTAATATTGAATAATTTAATTTAATAAATTTGTTGTAGACATTTAATTGAATAAAAAAAATGAATAACAATAATAAGAAAACTATATTTCTGGTTATTAAACTGATATATTCAAAGGTAAAAAAAAAAAAAAATTACGAGGAAAAAAAAATGAATGAATGACAAAAAACTGAGCAACCAGGAAAAATACAAGGATGATGATCAGAACCCCCTTCGCAAAAAAAAAAAAAAAAAAAAAAAAAAACAAGAAAATTACATTTCTTATTATTGAACTGACATATTTAAAGGTCAAAAATAACTAGAGAAATAATTATAATAAAATAAATAATTAAACAAGCAAATAAATAAATGAATTCTCAAGCAGAAAAAGATTAAGAGAAAATGATCAGTCCAGCTGGGGGTCCAGGTGGGGGTCCAGGTGGGGGTCCAGGTGGGGGTCCAGCTCGGGGTCCAGGTGGGGGTCCAGGTGGGGGTCCATGTGAGGGTCCAGGTGGGCGTCCAGGTGGGGGTCCAGGTGAGGGTCCAGGTGGGGGTCCAGGTGGGGGTCCAGGTGGGGGTCCAGGTGAGGGTCCAGGTGGGGGTCCAGGTGAGGGTCCAGGTGGGGGTCCAGGAGTAAGTAAGTAAGTAAGTAAGTAATGTTTATTTATAGAGCACCTTTCGCAGACAAAAAACAAAGTGTTTTACAATAAAATAAAATAAAATACAATACAATAATAAAAACACGAAGTGCACAGGAGGGGGTCCAGGTGGGCGTCCAGGTGGGGGTCCAGGTGGGGGTCCAACTGGGGGTCCAGGTGGGCATCCAGGTGGGGGTCCAGGTGGGGGTCCAACTGGGCGTCCAGGTGGGGGTCCAGGTGGGCGTCCAGGTGGGGGTCCAGGTGGGGGTCCAGGTGGGGGTCCAGCTGGGGGTCCAGGTGGGCGTCCAGGTGGGGGTCCAGCTGGGGGTCCAGCTGGGGGTCCAGGTGAGGGTCCAGGTGGGGGTCCAGCTGGGGGTCCAGGTGGGGGTCCAGGTGGGCATCCAGCTGGGGGTCCAGGTGGGCGTCCAGGTGGGGGTCCAGGTGGGCGTCCAGGTGGGGGTCCAGGTGGGCGTCCAGGTGGGGGTCCAGGTGGGGGTCCAGGTGGGCATCCAGGTGGGGGTCCAGGTGGGGGTCCAGGTGGGGGTCCAGGAGTAAGTAAGTAAGTAAGTAATGTTTATTTATAGAGCACCTTTCGCAGACAAAAATCAAATTGTTTTACAATAAAATAAAATAAAATACAATACAATAATAAAAACACGAAGTGCACAGGAGGGGGTCCAGGTGGGCGTCCAGGTGGGGGTCCAGGTGGGGGTCCAGCTAGGGGTCCAGGTGGGGTCCAGGTTTTTTTTTGGGAGTCGACTTGGTGGAAAAAGTTTGAAAACCTCGATGCAGAATCAGCAGCAGGAGCAGAAATACAGAATTTTAAAAAATGAATTCCTCTGTTGGGCTGGTTGTGTTTGTTGTTGGTGTGTACAGGATGAGGAGCCGTGTCGGTAATCAGATTTCTGCTCACACACACACACACACACACACACACACACACACACACACACACACACACACACACACTGGCTGATTAACTTAAAGCTAACGTGCTGCTTCTTATCTGCAGGCGCTGATACAAACTGGCCAGCCAGTCTAATATCGTGTTATCAGCTGTGATCATGGAGCACAGCCTGCTCTGACACACACACACACACACACACACACACACCCACACACACACACACTCTTATCTGCTGCCCGGCTGATAGAATTCATTTGTGTGGTTGTGTTCGGGGGCGCTGGGAGATCGGGAAATGATATTCGTTGGCATCTGAGGCGGCAGCATCGCTTTCAAAATAAGATCTGTGGCATGTTCACACACACACACACACACACGTAGTCCAACATGGATACACACACACATAGTCCAATACACGCATACACACACACACACACCCAAGTGCATACACACAAGTGGATGGATGGTAAAAGTACACAAGCAAGCACAATACACACACACACACACACACACACACACACACATCAACATGTTAATGGATGCATGAAAAAAATACATGCACATGGACACAAACAGACAAGCATGCACACACACACACACACACACACACACACACACACACACACACACACACCAATGCATGCATAAACACATACATGTAAATGCATACACACACTACAGATTGTGACACACACTCATACAAAGTACACTAACACACACTTTCGAGGCCATGTGCATGCACACACACACACACACACTAACACACACACACACACACACCAGACTGATTGACATAAACATGTACGTGTAACCCCGCACACTTACAAACATACACACACACACATACACACGTATAAGATGATGCACGCATGAACACACACACACACACACACACACACACTCTTTGACACAGATATCACACGCACGTACACACACACACACACACAGACACAGACACACACACTCGCTGCAGGCCTTTAACAGTATCTCACTGTAGCAGGGTTTACAATGCACCCCTCCTCACCCAAACACACACACACACACACACACACACACACACACACAGACACACACACACACACTTTTTCCATCCCAAACAGGTAATAGCGTCATTTTTCAGAGCGCTCCGCGTGTCTCTGGCCGCCTCGGCCCTCATTAATCTCCCTAATGGAGAAGTAAGTGATGGGAAATTCACGCTTTAATCATGTTTCCCTGCGTCCTCGTTCGGAGCTCCACACACACACACACACACACACACACACACACACCGCCTCACGTCTCCACGGTGACGCTGACTGACAGCCCCGTGGACGAGCTGTCAGTCGCCGTTTGTCGGCGCGTGAATACGAGCTGGAAATCAGCAGCGAGCGCCGTGAAATGTGCGGCCGCTCTTTAGCATTTTATGTTTTGTTTCACTTTAAATTTCATTTCATTTCATTTTTATTCAGCATCATGGAAACAATAGTTCATAATCAATCACAGGTTTGTTGTTATTGTTATTTGTTTCGTTCCGTGATCAAAAAGGGGCAGGAAGAAGAAAGTCTTGTATTAGCAGCCCCTTTCTCGAAAAAAATAAAATAAATAAATAAAGCGATAAACTAAATGAACAGTCTGTCCGTCAGTCATCTAACAGTCATTACTTACAGAAAATAGAAAAGAGTAAGAAACAAAAACAAACACAACAACTCACCATCATCAAAAACACAAAAACAACAACAGATCTTATACCTGTCGACTTCGTATCGTCTAATTATTTTTTTCTTTATTCATTTTCTTGAACTGATGGATGTCAGCACAAACTTTTAACTCAGCTTTTAAAGAGCTGCACAGTTTGACACCACACACAGAAACACACACACGTGTTTTAAAGCAGTTAGTGCAGACGGATGTTTAAAATCAAATTTCCTTCCATGGCCCTCCTGCTTCTCTGAACGATGTTTGTATTTGTTTGTATATGTTTGTATTTGTTTGTATATGTTTGTATATGTTTGTATATAACTTGTATATTTTCTGGCAAGGCTCTGCTTTTTGCCCTGAACTGGGAAACACCGATGCTCCCAGAGAGTCTGAGTCACTGGTTTTTGGGTGGCAGCGCTCCCAAAGCACAAACCGTAGAACCTGGACGGCAGCAGCTCAGACTCTGAACTGTTTGGTCACTTGGCTCCTTCGAACAAGAACGGAGATTCTTCTTCGTTATCGACGTAGAGGGGAAACCAGGTCGACTGGACTTGTTAGTAGATTGTTGAGGACCTTTTACTTCCCATCCAAGAAGCTTCTTCACTTGTGACAGACTGCTGGGACGTCCCGGGTGTGTAACCTGACTGACGTTTTTTTATTTAGTTTAAAGGGCCCTCCCAGGTTTGACTCCGGAGCTGAGGAACACCCCTCTATCACCCCTCTATCCGTCCTTTTTGGGCCTAAAACAATGGCGACCTTGTATATTGGAATATATTACAATGTATTCCAATACTGATAACATGATCTGCAAGTTTTCAAAATTACAGAAATAACCAAAAAATCCCATAATAAGTGTGATAATACACAAGGCTAACAAACAAACAAACAAATAAATAAATAAATAAAAATAATAAATGTAAAATTATATATATATATATATATATATATATATATATATGTAGGTAAACGATGTGGAACATTAAAGTGGGTAATAAAGAGCTGCCATATCTGAAAAAAAATGTCTCCCTTGAACCTTTCAGTGAGTATTTTATTTGCTCAAGTTTAAGAAAAAACATGATATCTTTAACCCTGTAAAGCCTGAACTATGAAAGAATTGGCAGAAAATTCCATTTTTTTTTTTTTTAAATTGAACCCTTTATTTAGTCCTATAACAAAATAGATAAAAAAAAAAAAAAAAAAATATGTTATTACACGACCTTTCTGGTGTATGATATATGATATGTACTTGCAGTGCCAATGGTCCAGGGTGAACAGGGGAAGTGTTCAAAGGTATACAACAGTATTTTGGTCAAGTATTGATTAAACTGAAAATGAAAAACAGAATTGAAAATGTGTATCATAAATGACACAAATGGCTTTATAGGGTTAAGTCTTTGGGATGCAGAAGGTCTGGAGCTCCTCTCTGTCCGTGTCGTCCTGCTGCATCGATACGTTCCTGTGGGCGCCTTTATTTTGAAAAGCTAAAGACGAGGCTGTAATGACAGCCTGGACCCCGAGTTTGACAGGCCGCCTCTGCGCCGAGAGGGGAATTCTGGGAAAAGAGCTGTTTAATGTGAGCGGGACGAGGTGCTTAAAAGTTAAAGTGGAAAGTGATTTGTCTTGTGTTTGCGGTGCGTCTCCGTGGTCCGCCCGTCCCGTCATGGCAGCGAGCTGAGAGGCTGTTATCTCTCTGAGCGGACGCCGTCCTGCATCCTGATGAGCTCCGTCCCACACGCCACACCTCCCGCTCAAATTAAACGCACCCGCTCATCTGCATCTCGCATCTTAGGCATTCAGCCGGCGCCCCGACGCAGAGCGGCGCTCAGAGGAGGTCAGAGGTCAAAGGTCATCCTGTGAGAGAGAGAGAGAGAGAGAGAGAGAGAGAGAG
>NC_043998.1:25271207-25356207 GCF_902150065.1 Myripristis murdjan
TCACTTCAGCACACCAGATTCTATATATTTTCCCACAGAAAAAAAATGTGTTAATTAGAGCACAAGCTGTTCCACAGATACAGCAACAGAGCTGAGACAAGAGGGCAAACAAGCTAAACAAGCGAGCTGAGTGTGTGTGTGTGTGTGTGTGTGTGTGAGAGAATGAGCAGCGAGTGTTGCAGTGTGAGAGTTCAGACGTTGGCTGTTTGCCGTGACAGTCAGGAAACAGACCTGCTCTCTACACAAAACCAACTTTCAGTATTTTGCAGTTCAGGTGTGACTGACGGCTGTGTTGAGAGGAAACACACCTCCAGCTGCAGGAGTGTATCGCGCCGGGTTTGGGGTGTTTTTCGACGCTGCAGAGAGAGAGGGGGGGGAGGGGGAAATAAACGGTGTGAGTTGATGTGTGTGTGGTTTTTCTGAACCATCTGCTGATTGTGACTGAGCTGCCAACACAACAGCAAAAACCAGGTAACTGGACAAAAACAAAAACACTAAAACGAAACTCAGATAACAAAGTGCAGCCTGGCTCCTCCACCGTGACAGGATCATCGTCCACCTGCTGGTTTGGTTCAGGTGAGCTGGAACCCCTGAGGCTCGACCAAAACCAGGCTGGCAGCTACATTTTGACACTTGGACACTGACATTTTGATGTTTTTTTCATGATTTGGTGTGGTGTGGAAGAACCTGAGGAATGTTTTTCGTGGGGTTTTAAGCCCATTTTTCACTTTTTGAAGCGTGAAATTTGTAAGCCCACTTTGTGATGGCGACTGTAGTGGACTTTGGGTTGAAAAAAAAAAAAAAATCCAGTGTGTCCCCGCTATCAGCAGCACCTTGAGGGGCTGGAGGGGCACCTTTAGGTAGATCAGGTGGACATCCTGCAAATCACACATAAAGCAGGAGCTTCTCTGACCTCCACTCCTTCCACTCGTCTGGGAGGCTTTCTGCCAGATGTTGGAGTGTCTGTGGGAGTTTGTGCCAGATGTTGGAGTGTCTGTGGGAGTTTCTGCCAGATGTTGGAGTGTCTGTGGGAGTTTGTGCCAGATGTTGGAGTGTCTGTGGGAGTTTCTGCCAGATGTTGGAGTGTCTGTGGGAGTTTGTGCCAGATGTTGGAGTGTCTGTGGGAGTTTGTGCCAGATGTTGGAGTGTCTGTGGGAGTTTCTGCCAGATGTTGTAGTGTGTCTGTGGGAGTTTGTGCCAGATGTTGGAGTGTGTCTGTGGGAGTTTCTGCCAGATGTTGGAGTGTGTCTGTGGGAGTTTCTGCCAGATGTTGGAGTGTCTGTGGGAGTTTGTGCCAGATGTTGCAGTGTGTCTGTGGGAGTTTGTGCCAGATGTTGGAGTGTGTCTGTGGGAGTTTGTGCCAGATGTTGGAGTGTCTGTGGGAGTTTGTGCCAGATGTTGCAGTGTGTCTGTGGGAGTTTCTGCCAGATGTTGGAGTGTCTGTGGGAGTTTGTGCCAGATGTTGCAGTGTGTCTGTGGGAGTTTCTGCCAGATGTTGGAGTGTCTGTGGGAGTTTGTGCCAGATGTTGCAGTGTGTCTGTGGGAGTTTCTGCCAGATGTTGGAGTGTCTGTGGGAGTTTTGAGCCTTTGTGAGCTCAGACTCTGATGTTGGACCAGAGGGCCCGGCTCCCAGTCTGCGTTCTAGCTGATCCCAAAGGTGTTGGATGGGGTTGAGGTCGGGGCTCTGTGCGGGCCGCTCAACTTCTTCCACCCCAAACTGAGCCGGCCACGCCTTTATGGAGCTGCTCTGTGCACTGGGGCTCAGTCATGCTGGGACAGGAAAGGGCCTTCCTTCCCCAAACTGGTCCCACAGAACTGGAAGCAGAGAATTGTCCAAAATGTGTCGGTGAGCTGAAGCGTTCAGATTTCCCTTCAGTGGAGCTGAGGGGCCGAGGCCGAGCCCAGAAACACCAGCCCACAGCGTGACCCCTCCTCCAGCAAACTGCACAGTCGGCACAATGCGCTCAGGCAGGGAACGTTCTCCTGGAGGCAGGGAACGTTCTCCTGGAGGCGGGGAACGTTCTCCTGGAGGCAGGGAACGTTCTCCTGGCGTTCCCCAAACCCAGACAGGGAACGTTCTCCTGGAGGCAGGGAACGTTCTCCTGGCGTTCCCCAAACCCAGACTCATCCATCAGACCGCCACACGGAGACGCCTGATTGGTCGCCATGAAGCTCCCGGCGCTCAGTTTCTGTGCTGATGTTGATGCCAGAGGAGGTTTGGAGCTCTGCAGGTACTGAGGCGGCAGAGCGTCCGACTCTTTTACGCACTATGAGCACTAACCCTAACCCTAATTTTACGTGGTGCCGCCCCCTGGTGGCCGAGTCGCTGTGGCTCCTAAACGCTTCCACTTTGCAATAATCCCACTTCCATCTGATGGTGGAATATCTAGGAGGGAAGAAACGTGGTGCTGATTGGTGGTTTGATGAGATCGTCTCGGCAGCAGCTGGATCTGGATGGATAAGCTGCCCTCAGGAGAGGTGGGAAAGAATCTTTTCTTTTTAGATTTTGGGTCAACCGTTCCTTTATAGGTTTTCGTCCAGTTTGAATAAAGTCGTGGTCGCGAGTTAATCGTCTCCGCCCCGACCTCCACGCCCTTACTTTCCACCATCAAACTACTTCCTGATTCCTGCCTTGAGAGAGAAACCTGGAGGAAACAGGCTTCTCTCTCTCTCTCTCTCTCTCTCTTTCTCTCTCTCTCTCTCTCTCTCTTTCGTTTTCTTCGATACTTTTCATTTTAAGACGCCGTGCTCCTCTCCTGACAGCGGGGGGCCGCCTGAACGCTGCGGGGAATAAAAAGCAGTGGATGAGTCGGCGTGTGAAGCTCTGAAGCTTCACGTCGCTCTGAGACGCCTTTCAGACTTTCACACCTTTAAAGACTGTTCCTGTCAGATCTGCTGTCACAGGAACAGGAGAGGAACTTCCTGTCCTGCCTGGAACTTCCTGTCCGTCCCTAATCATCACCTCCATGCCAGCTCTCACAGCGCGAACACGCAGCGACCAGTGTTCGTTTCTGCAGGATCAACATTAAAAATAATTAGGTTTAGGGTTAAATACCGTGTGTATCTGGAAAAAAAGCTTCGTTGTGAGTTGGAGAAGTGATTTATGAAGCTGCTTTGGTGCAACAGAAATGAGGACCGAGCTCTTCGTCTTCTGTGGTAGCATTGTGCTGATGATGGTATAGCGCCACAGTGGGCCGTGGCGGTACTGCAGCTGAAGGCGGAATCAGGGTCAGAAATACTTTATCGGCTCCTGAGGGGAAACTGGGTCAGCTGCAGTTGCTCAAATTCTCAAGAGAAGAATTAAATTATAGGGAATAGAAAAAGAAACAAGAGATATACAAATATGTGCCTTAGAAATAATAATAATAAAAAAAAGTATGAGCATTAATTCTAAATATGTGCAGTTATCCTACAAAATATTACAACAGGAAATGCAGAAAAAAGAAATTGAACATATGAAAAAAAGTATACCTAGTCACCATATATACATGTATAAATACATACACATATACAGAATAAACACATTTTAGAGGCAAACAAATTCTCAGATCACATCTTAGCTGCTTCAGTAGGATGAATTTTAATGTTTTGTTTGACAGAAAATGCTTCATAAGCCTAAATGTCATATTTTACATAACTTATGTTGAAGTCGTTTTCTTATTTTGTGTTAATTTTGAAAAGCATTGTTGTATTTTATGGCTGCAGCCGCCAGTGGGCCTTCACAATAAGAGCAGGCGTGATAAAATCTTAATTCCACCACAGGAGAAGCTTGAAAAAACAAACAAACAAACAAACAAACAAAAAAAAACACGTGCATATATCAGGATCAGCATCGCCGGTCGTCGGAAAATATGTCATATGAGAAATCGACAAAAAAAAATCCAATATCCAGTGTCTAATAAAAGCCACGTATTATCAGTCTGAGCTGTGGAGTGAGAGGATCGCAGTCCCGTCTCACCTGCAGCAAACCTAAATTTGATTTTCTCTGCTCTCCCCTGCTGCTCTCTGTCCCAATTTGCTCCCATATTTCAAAATCTGCTCTTTTTTTAAAAATTTTATTTGTCTAAAATGCCGTGAGCATGAGCCAGGTAGGCTTTGCTGTTGCTGAAATAAATAAATGTAAGAGTGGAAACCCTGGTTATCATCCCTTTATGAAGCACGATGTCGATTTAATACGACTCAAATCACTGATATCTGTGGGGTTTTTTGTTGTTTTTTTTTTTTAGAATAAGTGTAAAATACATGCACTTTGAAACGGATTATGTCAAATTCTTTATCAGCTCGTCTTTTCTATGGTGAGGCGCACACGTAATGACACACACACACACACACACAGCCTTGTCAAACATATTCAACCTAGTGAAACAAGGTTGAATATGTTTCTCTCACACACAGCCTTTGTTCTCTACCTTTCTCTCTCTCACACACACACACACGCACACACACACATGCACACACACGGCGATGTAATGAGCCGCCCACACTCTCTCCAGACCTTATTATCATGCGGCGGACCTTCACCTGGTCTTTAAAACAGAGTACTTCAGTCCCTCTTCAATCTCCATCCTCCTCCTCTGTCGCTCGCTCGCTCCTTCCCTCTGTGCGAGCAGAGATAATAGGACGGAGGGGCGAGCGACTGCCGCCGCCAATAGAGCCACGGAGAGAGAGAGAGAGGAAGGGTGAGGGGGGGGGCACACCGGGGAAGGCTGGAGGGCCGACCAGTCGTGTCAAAAAGTAAAAATGAGAGAGAGAGGGAGAGAGGGAGAGCGGTAATGAAGTCCTCCCTCACAGCCGTGATGTGCCGCCGAATAAAAAAAAAAAAAAAAAAAAAAAGGAGGAGGAAAATCTGCGACCTCCAGTTGGACGTTGTTATTATAAAACGCCACAACCTTCAAAAATTTACATCACAAGTTCAGAAAAGCTTGAATCTCCTACGTCGACAGGTCAAACAGGCTCATTTCTGTGGAGTTCAAATCTAAAAAAAAAAAAAGAAAAAAAATCTGGCTGGCGTTCTGGCGCAATTCTGGCGCAATTTTTCTCTGGCGGACAATAGCAACAGCAGCTTCGGATGAACCATGTAAATATGCAAATACATTCTTTAATTTATCGATTAGCTGAACTAATGCTTCTTAATAAATTATGTTACGTGAACGAAGGCTGTATTTTTTCTCATTTCATGTGATTTCACCTGTTACCTGTTGTGTGTGTGTGTGTGTGTGTGTGTGTGTGTGTGACTTCACATGGAATTTTATAATAAATGTATGACTATACTGCCTTGTCTTTGCAAGAGTAGTGCATATCTCATGATGTCAATCATCTAGATTTCTAAAAATAAACGCAGACCAGTGCGCTCTTGCGCTCCGCGATCACATACACAATGAATGGCTGCGCTGGCCGAGGTCTGTGCCGTGCGCGTGCTCTACGGTCTTTGTTTGCTCTTTGTTGATCTACGGTGAAAACGGCCAGCTCAAAAAGTTACCAACCACCTGATGAGAGGCAGTCAGAAGCAAGAAACGACTACCACGAACAATATTTTATTGTTACAAGGTAACAATAAGCTTTTAGAGTGTAAATATGATGATGATCTATTGATGAAGATGATAAGAAGACAGTGATGTAATGAAGATGTGATGATGATGTTGATGAAACTGCCTGATAAAGATTTTAGAAGCAGCTTAGTTTGTACTAAGTGAGGAGTTTGTCTGTACTAAGATTACACTGAAAAAAAGGATGTCTCCACTATTTCTGTCTCTTATACTTGTGTCTCAAATGTGATATTTTGAACCATTCAGTTTGCTTACAATGGGTTATCACTAGTTTTATGGGGAAAAAAAATCATATAATTTTGAGTCTTTGTCTTTTTTGCCCTGGGTTGACTGTGCCCCTCTGACAAAACCCCTGGCCCCAGCCAGGCCCCTCCAGTAAAATTGGTCTAGAACCGCCACTGAGCCACCTGTTCACAAAACACAGTCAGACTTGTTTTGGTGTGATGTTTTATTTTATTTTATTTTGCGCCGTAATCTGCACCTGGTGGAAGACGCGGTTGGATGAAGTCTCAGGTGGGAGGGGCTTGGATGAAGTCCATCCACCCATTGATTTGAGCTTTGATTTATTTTAGGACAGATTTTATAAAAATAAATGATCGTGGTAACTATGGTAACTGGCAGTGCCTGTCTTGGACCTTCCCGTCTTGCTGGAGAGAAACTCCAACAGCTTTTTCCTTTACTGCCATCTACAGTTGTGGCCAGGGATTGCAGTTTCTAATGTGAAATTTCTTTCTTTTTTTTTTTTTCTTCTTTTTTTTTATTGCAGGTTTTCACATCATCAGTTATTGCTTTCATTAATTATGTCATTCATCCTGCTGCATTTATACATTTATACATTTTGTGCACAGTGCACATACAAAACAAAACAAAAATGGACAAAAGACAATCAAATGAAAAATACAAAACACAAAATACAAACCCAGCCCCAACAGGATCTCAGTTTGGGGGAGAAACATGGTTTTATTTTGAAGGGACAGGTGGATGAGAGAGGATGTTGAGAGATTTGTGAGAGTTTCATTGGTTGAAATTTTAATTTACACACACTAGTGGAGGATGATGTCACTGTTTAAGGCAGCAGAGGTCAGGTGAGGTCACTTCATGCAGACGTGAAGATGCAGTGTTGCAGACGGTGCAGATTAAAAATGTAATCCTGCTCCTACGCTCACACGAGGCGGCCCGTGTAGTTTCTGAGTAAACGTGCAGAAACAAGGCAGACGAGCCCACGAGGACAGAGAAAAATGACACATGATTCGAGAAAAGTCTGGAAACAAGTGGATTAGTGTCGGAAACAAGTGGGATTATCTCATCCCACTGGCAGATTTTTTTACCTTGTTGGAAGGAGGAACAGGATTTGAACACTGGAGAGGAGACTTGTTAACACGGAGATTTTTTGCAGTGTTTGGTTGGCAGATCGTTCCCGGCGTATGAATATTTCACACAGTTCCTCTCTGAGGCCGAGTCGTGGATCTGCATTATGTTCAGCGGCAGCAGCTCGGCGGCTGCATCTGCACACTCAGCCGCTGTTTTATTAAACTTTCATAAGAGCGGCTGCCAAGCCGTCCTGGCATCTGTCGACGAGTCTTTTAAAACACATTTTGTGCCAGTTAAACCGCAGCGGTGATGAAAGCGGGATTTAATGATGTTTTATTTACCCTTTTTTCTTGCAGTAACATCTGACGGCGAATAGGTGTTAGGAGGTCCATTGGGCCTCGGAGGTTTGAGGTGCAGGAATCATCTGAGAGACCCTGAACTCAGAGCAGAAATAATCCGAAAAGCTCCAGTGAGATTAAAACTAAAAGAACAGAACGCTTAAAGAAACAGCTCACCTCACAGAAAGTGAGGAGTTTTAAGACGTCACGCTCTCAACAGCGGGCTTTCTCTCCCATGAACGCATTACTAAGGGATTCAGGGAACACACACTCGATGACTCAGCAGATTTTTGGGAACACACACTTGATGACTCGTCACATTTTTGGGAACACACACTCGATGACTTGTCACATTTTTGGGAACACACACTTGATGAATGTGCGGATTCAGGGAACACACACTTGATGACTTGTCACATTTTTGGGAACACACATTCGATGACTTGTCACATTTTTGGGAACACACACTCGATGACTCGTCACATTTTTGGGAACACACACTTGATGAATGTGCGGATTCAGGGAACACACACTTGATGACTTGTCACATTTTTGGGAACACACATTCGATGACTCGTCACATTTTTGGGAACACACACTCGATGACTCGTCACATTTTTGGGAACACACACTCGATGACTCGTCACATTTTTGGGAACACACACTTGATGAATGTGCGGATTCAGGGAACACACACTTGATGACTTGTCACATTTTTGGGAACACACACATTCGATGACTCGTCACATTTTTGGGAACACACACTCGATGACTCGTCACGTTTTTGGGAACACACACGATGAATGTGCGGATTCAGGGAACACACACTTGATGACTTGTCACATTTTTGGGAACACACACATTCGATGACTTGTCACATTTTTGGGAACACACACTTGATGAACATGCGGATTCAGGGAACACACACACTTGACGATCAGCTGGATTTTTGGAACACACACATTTTGACAACCCATCACATTAGGATAGCGCACACTTGACAAATCCTTGCTTTTTGGGAACACACACTTGATGAACAGTCACTATCAGGGAACACACACTTGGCGGCCAGTTGAATTTAGGGAACACACACTTGGCGGCCAGTTGAATTTTGGGAACACACACTTGGTGACTCTTCAGATTTTGGGAACACACACTTTGTGACTCATCAGATTTTGAGAATACACCCTATGCCTTGTCATATTTTGGGAACACACACTTGGTGTCTAATCATATTTTGGGAACACACACCCTGTGACTCATTAGATTTTGGGAACACACTTGATGACTCATCACATTTTGGGAACAATTGGTGATGCATCATATTTTGGGAACACACACCCTGTGACTCAACAGATTTTGGGAATGCACATTTTGTGATTCATCAGATTTTGGGGGTTTAGGTTTAGGGACTATGTATTCTGAAAATCAAAAGAAATATAATATTATTCACATGTTTTGTTCACTGTGACTGTTATTGTCTATTTTCTTTTGGTCCATCTCCATCCGCTACGCAGAAAGGGCTGTAGCTTCCTGCCTGACACTGCTTCAAAATAAAGGCCTGGAAGTCCACAGACAGCCAGTGTGGCGTTAAATAAACTCAGGTTGTGAAGAGCTGCAGGTGTTTTCTGCAGCCAAGCTTCCAGAAAAATATTCAGAAGGGTAATTTATTCGGCAGAAAACCAGTACTATTATTATTCCTTACTTGCCGAATATGGATTTGGATTCAGGTGCATCCCTAGTCGTTACTGATGCCTATGTCATTACCATAGCAACCCATGCCGGTAGGTTGGTGATGTCTGGACACAAATCCGATCTGATCACTTTAATAAACAGTGCAGACAGTCTGCCTGATCCGCCTGCAGTGTGAACACAGCCTCCGTCTTCAGGTCGTGCCCACACACCGGGGAGTCTTTGAGTGAATAAATAATCGCATCAGAGCCGTGCGGCGCCGCCTCCTCCCTCTGCAAACAGCTGCGTTTGAAGTTACAGCCAAAAGTCGTGGGACTTCCAGCGCTGAAGCTCGCCCGATCTGACCGTCCGCTGCCGTCGCCTCAGAGCTCGTCTGGACTCCGATCTCTCACAGCTGACAGGAATAACGGCTGGTATCAGGCCACGAGTCGTGTGGTGTGTGTTTCAGCGTTAAAACAACAACAAAAACAGCAAAAACATCCCAGACTGACAAGCGAGAGCGAGCGGGGGAGCCGCAGCGGCATCCGCCTCGTTGTCTTTACAAATCACCGTTTCCACTTGAAGTGAAGCGGCTCGGCCTGTAAAGAGGAGCGGAGCGCCGCGCTCGCATTAATCAGCTCGCCGCGCTCGTGTTTCACAGCACATCTCCTCAAACCGCTCTCCTCACAAAGCGCAGCAACACATCCACACAGCCCCGCTGCAGCTGTCAGTGCAACAACTCCCCACCAGCATAATGAGCCATTAATGTAATAACTAACATGCACTGAATCACATAATAATCCAGTTAACATGATTCTTTTCCTGCAAACGTATCTAATATAATACGTTTTCTTCCTGTTAAAGAAATAGCTTTACATTAATGAGAGTTATTACATTAACAGGAAGCTTGTGCATTTTCAAAACTGTAATAAATGAACTGATAATGTAGTAAAGGTAAAATTCAACACACATCCAAATCACAGATTTGCTCTTAGTGATAATTATACTGATAATTTGGAATGCGCTATTTTTTTCTTTTTTTTTTTTTTTTGAAAAAAGTATATTTTTGAGCGCTGTCTCCCGTACATTTGAACTAATATTTGTACAGTCTGTTTTTAATCACATAATTATAACATTACTGGGATGAATTACATTAACATGGAGGTTGAAATTTCCAGTTTTCAAAAATGCAACAGGTAAACTGATACTTAATTAACAGTCAATGTGCAATAGACAACTCATCGAGTCACAGATGTGCATGCAGCTGCGTAACGCCCATTAATGTAATAATTATTACATTATCAGTAAAAAATGTATTACGGTAGCTTTTGTTACCTTTGCAGGGCGTGCATTGCTTTAATTGGGTTATTGTTACGTTACAGTGCTAATTGATATTATATTGGTGTTATTACATTGACTGCACGTGCGCTCTGTGCACGAACTGTAAACCTCTAAACTGCAAAATGTCTCTAAATCTGTAAATCTGTAAATCTGTAAATCTGTAAATCTGCAACCAGCAGAGAGAGAACAGGAACTCTGTACGGCACGATGGCGGCGCTCCATCTTCAGTCCTCAAGCTGTGTATTTTGTGTGTGTGTGTGTGTGTGCGAATTGTATTTTTATCTTTATCCTATTCTCTGCAACGACCCAATTTCCACTGTGAGTGTCTATAAAGTTCATCCTATCTTTAAAAAAAATCTCATATCTCAACGAGTCTTGCACTCCCCCGCTGGCAGCGCCAAACCATCACTGTCATCTCTATTCACTGGAGAGGCTTGTTTTTTGTTTTTTTTGTTTTTTTTTTTTAGTTTTTTTCTTTTTCATGCACAAATCCAAAAACGCATTTTTCTCACAGCGGTGCACAATGGGTTTCAAACCAACTGTTGTGTTTGATAGGCCTCGTTCCAGCAGCCGAGGAGGCGGGAGGGGAAGAGTCTGCTTCGCCGGAAAACAGCCTCCGAGGCTCGCCGGCTGCTTTCCATGCCCGCATAACAAGAAAGTTAACAGGGTCCCGTGGTGACATTTGCAGGGGCTGCGTGCCCACACGTCACACACACACACACACAAACACACACACACACACAGAAGCAGAATCCAGTCAGTATGGGTTAAATGTCGTTGCGTGCCGCTCTGGTGGATTGCATTCATCTCTTTCCGCAGGCTTTGTAAACGTGTTTGAGGGCCCACGCCGAGTCACAGCTGCCTCACGCTGCTCCGTGCGTGTGTGTGTGTGTGTGTGTGTGTGAGCAGGCAGATCCTCCACGGTGTCGGAGTTGCAGGTTCAGTTTCCTGTGCGGCTCGCTGGGCAGAGCGAGTCACTGAGCAGCTGCTGCAGGTTAAACAGGATTTGATTCTTCATTGAATTTGGATCAGCCGCATACACTGCCATTCAGAGAGTCATCAGATTCTCTGGAACACAAAAAACATGTCAGTCTGCAGGTGTGCATATAAATAATTTCACAAAGGGCATAATTCAAATATTTTCCCAGTGTTTTTTTTCTTAAATTTGTAATTTTAATCTCCAAATTTGAGGTTATATCACAAATTTGTGTATTTATTGCTCTTTAATGTCAGTAAATCATTATATTGTCAGTTGCATTCAGTAAATCAGTGTATTATCAGTGTAATATCTGTGTATTATCAGTGTATTATCAGTTTATTATCAGTAAATGCTGCTAAAAAAATACCAAAGGATGAAATTTGCACCTTATTTGTCCACATCAAAGAGCAGGAAGTGGCACATTTCACTTAAAATGAGGATGTTTTTCTTTGCATGTCTTCCATTTCTAGTCATGTCCCCCCTCCACACACACACACACACACACACACACACACACACACCTTCCACTCCTCCCACATTAAAGAGTTCATCTGCATGAACATGGCTACAAGACACACACACACACACACACACACACACACACACACATTTTGTTGTGTTTGCCTTTGAAAGTTGAGCCGTTATCAGCGGCAGAGCATGCCATCTGACACACACACACACACACACACACACACACACACACACACACACACACACACACACACACTGTACATCCAAATGCAGCGAGAGAAATCAGCATGGAGGAGCTATACGTTCTGTTTGCTCCCCAGAGAGGCTTTCTATAAGGCTTTCAACTCAGCCGCCCACACACACACACACACACACACACACACACACACACACACACACACACACACAATGTGTTTCCCATGATTTGGGCTCAAAGCTGAAGCCTGAGTTGTGTTCTTTGTCTGAAAAAATCTCCACGTTCCGTCCTTCAGCCTCGTGTTCAAATCTCTCAAATCTTGTTTTCCTGACAACAAAGATTAAAAAAAAAAATTCTGTCAGTGGGATGAGATAATCCCACTTGTTTCCACTGCAGCTTCACTCATTTCAGTATAAATGTGCTGAAACAGGCAGATTGAGGCAGATCAGGATAACACACACAGGAGGACCAAGAAAATGACTCTTGGTTCAAGAAAAATCTGGAAACAAGCGGATTATCGTTTGAAACACGTGGGATTATCTCATCCCACTGCTGGATTTTTGATCTTGTTGGAAGAAAAAACAAGATTTGAACGAGATTTTTGGTAACACAGTGGTAAATCAGTGATAATCAGCAAGTAACGTATTTGAATTGGGCCCCAAATTACATCAACATTTACCTCAAAACTCATTGAAATGTGACCTTTTTGCTTTCTCTGTGTCACCAAACTCATTCTACAGATGAATTTTTAAAATCCTTTTAATCATAAAAATTAAACTACGCAATTTTCTGGAATATCAGGAAATGTTCACATGTGACACTTAAACGCAACATCAGTTCTTGTGCAGGTTAGTTTTGTTGTACAGAAAAAAAAAAATCATAAATTCAGTTTGAAACATCATTTGGTGACACAGTGAAAGTAAAAATTTCTTTTTTCAATAAATTCTGAGGTGATTATTGATGTCATTTGGGCGTTGTTTTCAAAGAAATTAGATATCTCACTTGCCTTGTTGTGAAAATCATGGAGTTTCACCAGATTTTTTTTCTTCCCAACCTCCGAGGAACCCTTATTTTTTTTTAAAGGTTGAAGGTTTTTGTCGCTGTAGCCGGATGAAAATGTATTTTTAAGGCGCATTTTTCCATTTTGATGTCCTGGTTTGCTCTTTGTTTTCCTTTTATTTTTCTTTAACCTGCTGAGGTTTGATGAGGACGAGGCGCTGAGGCGAGGATGTTAACGAGGTGACCGAACCTTTGACTCTCCGGCAGACGGTCACTCAGTTATTGATCAGCAGCCGATCAGTGAGACACACTGGGTATTGATCGCTTGGCCGGGCGGGACGGACGCAGCGTTTAGAGGCGACTCGTCCCTCCGGAGTCGACGCAGCTGCTGGTTATCGGTTATCGAAGGAGAGTCGGGCAGAACAAACAGACGATCAAACCTCCGGGCGACTTTCTACCATCTGAAGCGGCGCTGTGGCTTTTTTTTTTTTTTTCTTTGATTTATTTTTCACATCAACCAGCTGCAAGTGAAAACTGAGAGTGTTGATGAGACATTAATGCAAGAAATTAGAGAATTTTTTTGGTCAACACTAAAAGTCACTCGCCTCAACACTGACAGCAATAACAACAACAACAACAACAACAACAATAATAATAATAATCATCATCATAATAATTATTATTATCTTTTATCTGAAAAATATATTTTTATATATATTTCACGACAGCAGGTGGAGCTGTGTGGGAAAGAGCCTTATAATATCTGATCCAGTGGGGAAAAAAGAAAAACAGGGTGGTAATTTTACATGTTTTTTTTTTTTTTGTTTGTTTGTTTTTTTTTTGCATAACTATCAAAAGTCCCGTTTAGAAAGCTGTTATTTGTTTCAACACAAGTGGGCCTGTCCCGTCCCACTGGTGGATTTTTGACCTCATCTGAAGCAAAAAAAAAAAAAAAAAAAAAACAAGATTTGAAGGGTGAAGATGAGACTGGATGACTTGTTAACGTGGAGATTTCTCACCCTGGGCCGTGCGGCATGCTGGGTAATGTGAAAAACTGGTGTCGAGCAGCTTTTAGCGCGGCGCTGACGGCCCCGACACTCCGTGAGGAGGACGAGGCCCGACAGGAGCAAACTGACATAAACTGACAGTCTCAGGAGTCGAGTGAAGTGGCTCCTGTAGTGTGTGTGTGTGTGTGTGTGTGTGTGTGTGTGTGTGTGTGTGTGTTCAAATGCAGCTGAGAACGCCTTTGTGTGTTTTCTGCATGTGTGTCTTTCCCCCAGAGCAGGAGAACATATGACACACACACACACACACACACACACATCTCAGTGTGAAAATGTTCTCGGTTCTCCAGTTTGTCTCCGGATGTGAGGATGTTCTGCTCAGGTCGTCTTGACCCTCTGAGCATAAAAATTCCCTTTATTCCATTTAAAAAATATTTTAAAATCACTATTTTTGTGCTTAGATATATAGCTAGATACAGATATTTTAAAAAATAAAATTTAAAAAATTCTTTAAAAAAATAAAAGAAAATAAAAACTAAAAAACTTTTTACAGGAAAAAATAAAAAAAAATTGTAAAAAATCTATTTTAAAGGAAAAGATTTTCAAAATATGCTGAAAAAATATATATTAATATAAAATGTTTAAATATTTGAAAATTGCTAATTTGACCAATGAGGTTGGTCATGAAAAAAAGAAACTGTCATTCTAGTGTCTGTCAGTTTATTTGCAGAGACGCCGTTTCCACTGGAAACAGAATATAAAACAAAAATAAAAGAAAACAAAGCGTATGAGAAAATATAAATGATCTTAAAATTGTCCACACCTTCTGCCGAAAGTCCGTCTTCATGGGTCAAAGTCGTGATTTTAAACATTTTTTAGGCAGCAAAAGGGACTTGATTGAGGTTTCACCCTGCAGGGGGTCATTATGAGAACATCATGTTTCATGTTTCATCACTGATGTGGACAAACAGAGGGAGCAGGAGCACCAGAGGAGTGAGGAGACATGCAGGGAGGGAAGAGCCGCTCACGCAAAAAAAAAAAATCGACTGAACAAATCGGACCTCGGCCTCGGGGTCGATTTCCCGTCGGAGCTCCGTCCTCGTGGGTCTGATCCCGGCCTGTTCCATTAACACGCTGGTAAAAGCGGCCGGTCCCTGGTGGGACTCCCCCGCTCGCAGCTCCCGCCCCCCTGCCTGCTAATGCTCTGTCAGGGCCCAGAGGGCGAGGAGGCGGCTCATGATACAGGCCGGCTCACCGCCTGATCCCCTCTGCAGCGGCCGCTCGGCCCTCATGGGCACGCCGCCCGCCGCACGCCGCCGGCCTGGTTTGTGTCCTTTCAGCGGCGCAGAACGTGACGGGGAGCCTCTCTGAGGGTCTGCACGATCATTTTCAGTCGCCTTTTTCCTGCCGTGTGGAGCTGCTGTCCTCCTGCTGCTGCTCCGTCCCAGAGATCCTGCACCTTCACTCTCGTATCTCCAAACCGAGCGCACAGACGCTGCCTGGCTGCCAGTCGCTCCACTGCGACACGAAAACGGACTTTCAGAGACTTCAGGCGTTCTTCACGCCAGAATGAAGTCCTCCACGTTAGATTTCCTAAAAGCAGCAGCACTGTTGCATTTTCGGGACTTATTCAAATCGAGGGCGGAGCAAACTGATCCCTCCGCCGGGGAAAATATTCTTTTTGCTTTACATCAGAATGATATCTGCTTTTTTTGGGATATCAGACATTGGAGTGCCCGTGTTTTCCTGCTCTGACATGAACATGCCGTACTGTTGAATTGCTTAGTAATTGTTTTATTTACACATTTCATTAAAAGCTCACATCAGTCAATCATCTGACTTCCTGTAACTTTTTTGCTCTACTTTTTCTTTTTCCCCTAAATTCAACATTTTATTCTTTATTCTTGTTTTTATGGACATGCAGAAAATAAATGACAGTTTTCTGTTTCTGTAAAGCGTCACAGAGTGAGTCAGTCTGAAGTTTGTTATCAGAAGTTACTGGAACTTACCTGCCAAGCTGATGGCGTCAGCTGTTCTCTGATCCCAGGTCAGCGCCGTCACGACAACACACACATCAGTCAGTCAGTCATGTGAGTCAGCACGCTCCAGCTGACACACACACACACACACACACACACACACACACACACAGAGCTGAGTCAGCCAGCAGGAATTCAAGCCGTGACCTTTTGAACCTACATATTGAACCTACTTGTGATTTTATGCTTACTTTACTTTTTATTTATTGTTTTTTTGTTTTTTTTTTTTAACTTGTATGTCTCTTATCCTGCTGTATGTTTTTAAGTTGCTTACTCAGACCTCAGTATTTAATTTCGTACCTTTTCATGAGAACAGCAAGTCTAGATATGACAAATAAAAAACCTTGAATCCTTGACCTTTACTCTGAAGAAAATAATATTGTTATTATTATTATTTTAATTATTTTTATTATTTTAGTTATTTTTATTAATCAGAGAGCACTGTTTGAAACACAGCGACAAAACACTTTGACACCGTAACAAGTGAGAGCGAGAAAACTGGACAAAAATGAGGAAAAATGACTAAATAAATCAATAAATAAAGTGGATTATGCCGTTTCAAACATTTAAATCTCCGAAGAATTTAACCAAGAAACTCCTCAGGAAAATGTTTTGTCCTCATCATGACCCAGAATATAAGAGCATCTCCCTCCATTTGTCTGTCTGACACCCAAATATTAGACTGAAGGCAGACGTTTAAAAGTGATTATTAGTTATTAGCAGTGTTGGGTAAGAACTCTCTCTCTAGAAAGTAATTAGAAAACTAATTATTTTACTTTAGAAACTGAAAGCTGCTTCACCGAGCATGTTATGTTTTTTTATGTTTTTTTTTTTTTTCTGATTCATAGAGCAGTAATCAGATTTTAAAGTTTCTCCTCGAGCCGGGGCGGTGATTTAAGGACAGCCGGGGTGTGTGCCGGCGTCGAGCTGTCTGATTTTTCGCTCAGACCCGTGAAGGCACCGTCACAGCGGCCCAGCACGATGAGCATCTTGTTCACAGACGTTCTCTGCTTCACCTGCTGATGTGTTTTTTTAATTTATTTTGTGAGTTTCCTGCCACACCGGGCCTCTCTGTGTTTTACTGTTTCATTCATATAAATAATTATAATTATAATTATAATAACGGCTGCAGCCACAGTGCATGGCGGTGATCACATGCTGAGTCACACCAGCCGACCCAGACAGACACTGACCTGTCCGTCATGTGAGTCACGCCTCCTCCTCCTCCTCTTCCTCCTCCTCTTCCTCTCCTCTTCTTCCTCCTCCTCCTCCTCTTCCTCTCCTCCTCCTCCTCTCCGCCTCCTCCTCTCTTCCTCTTCCTCCTCATCCTCCTCCTCCTCCTCCTCCTCTCCGCCTCCTCCTCTCTTCCTCTTCCTCCTCATCCTCCTTCTCCTCCTCCTCCTCTTCCTCTCCTCTTCCTGTTCCTCTTAGATAGATAGATTACTTTATTGTCATTGTACAGAACATACAACGAAAATTGGTTGCATTCCTCCTCTTCCTCCTCCTCCTCTCCTCCTATTTCTCCCCCTGCCCTCGCTCCTCCCTCTTCCTCCTCCTCCTCCTCTTTCTCCCCTCCTCTTCTTTCTCCCTCTTCCTCCTCCTCCTCCTCCTCTTTCTCCTCCTCTTTCTCCCCCTCCTCTTCCGCCTCCCTCTTCCTCCTCCTCCTCCTCCTCTTCCCCCTCCTCTTCCTCCTCCTCCTCCTCCTCCTTCTCTCCTGCTCTTCCTGCTCCTGTTCCTCTTCCTCCTGTTCCTCCTCCTCCTCCTCTTCCTCCTCCTGTTCCTCCTCCTCCTCTTCCTCTTCCTCCTCCTCCTCCTCCCATATCCTGCAGCATGATGGGTAATGTGACCACGCCACCACATCACAAAAACAGTCACAAAAAAAATCACAACAAATAAAATAAAAACATAAATAAAGAAAAGTAAAGTTATGCGGGGCTGTTTGTCGGTGAGTGTTACTTTGTGCTTTGATAACGAGGCGGTAAATATAAAAATCCATGAATCAGTGCATTCCTTAATAACACAACAAATCAGAAGAAAACTAATTACAAGGTGTTTTATTAAATCGTGATGTAAAAATGGAAAGAGGAGACAGGCGAGATATGAAGGAGTCTGCCCTCTCTGCGTGTGTGTGTGCGTGTGTGCGCGCGCGTGTGTGTGTGTGCATGTGTGTGTGTGTGTGACAATATGCAGTCATCTGGGTGCACTAAAGGTTACAGTGACAGGTGTAATAACTCAATAGATGTCATGCGGAGTGTATTACCACCGCTGCACTGTGGCCTTTACCATAGGTTAACCTCATCACTGACACACACACACACACACACACACACACACACACACACACAGTAACACATATGCGCAGTGACTTGCTGTCACACTCTTGTCTTTGTCTCTTTTCTGAATAATTTCTCCGCTGAACGCCGCGTCCTCCACAGACCAGAATGCACTGTACCTGCACGACATTTAGAAATATTATCATTACTATCTTATCTTTTATCTATACAAATAATAAGAGCTACACTTCTTGTGAACTGGAGGAAAAAAGGGGGTCCCTCCTTTGCTGTGATTGCGTCGCCGCCCTCGCTCTTTGCTCTCCGTCGGTCTGCAGGCAGAACGTGGAGGCAGCTGGAGGTGAATCCCAGCACTTCTTCACCAAATGAGCGGCGGAGAGCGAACATCACGGTGCATGAGAGCATCTGAGGGGGATTTCGAGGCTGTGAAAAAATTCTGTTTTGGCATTCAGAAATGACAAAATATAGCAAAGCCCGTCTCCCCCCCGGGGGCCCCGCCTGCACATTCCCGCTCAGCTCTAACAAGAACAGAGACGGAGAGGCTCACCGACGGATTTATTGTGACTGGCAGGCGCAACAGGGACATCTGCATATCCGGATCTGCGGCGCAGCAATAAGAGAGAGATTTCTGCTGAGTCGTGCTCAGGAACGTGTGTGTGTGTGTGTGTGTGTGTGTGTGTGTGTTGGGGTTTGGTGATCTGGGAGTCAAATGAGGACCTGTTTGAGAACATCTGGCAGCCGCTGAGCCCCGAGGACAGGGAATGAAGAGCTGCATCGTGTGTGTGTGTGTGTGTGTGTGTGTGTGTGTGTGTGTGTGTGTAAATGAAGGGAAGTACTTGTGTACATGTATGCATGCATTAAAGGCTGCATGTTGTGTCTGTGTGTGTGTGTGTGTGTGTGTGTGTGTGTGTGTGCGTGGAATGCATGCAGTGTGTATGGAGCAGTAATAAGGTCATAATAAAAATCCTTTATAATAATAAAGTCAAAATATAAATTTCAATGAATTTTGATAGAGCTGAAATTTTGAGATCAATTAAAAAATAAACTCAAAGAAACAGTTTGAGAAAAAAAATAAGAAAAAGGTTTGATGATAAAATAAACCACCAACTGTGACTTGTGTGGTGAATTTTTTTTACTTTAACTTTGAAGTTTTGTCTTCATCCCCGAAGAATATTGTAGCTTTATTCATTTTTTATTTTATTTTGTGTTATTTTATTTTACCATGGCTCTATTACTCATACCCGGACATATGAATGTGTGCAATAGTGTGTTGTGTTTTTAATTCCAATTGCAGCTTGAGCATATTTTCAGCCTCAGTGTTTATGTATGTGTGTGTGCATGTGTGTGTGTGTGTGTGTGTGTGTGTGTGTGTTCAGTAAAGCTCCACACCAGCTGCTCAGCCTGTTCTCTCCTCTCTGTTATCTTATTATCTTTTGTAAACATGATTTTTTTCTTCGTTTCTCATAATTTAGTCTGTGTGACAGTAATCGTTTCTGCCACTGTTGCTCCTCGGCATGAAACGGAGTGGAGAACAAAGTGGAGAACAAACACTGACAAATCCCAGAGGATATCATAATAACAATATCGCCTACACATCCATACATCCCGCCGTGTGTGTGTGTGTGTGCTCACCTGAGTGGGCAAACACAGTGCGCACACACACCTGCACACACATACACACAGAGACAAACAAGAGCATTACTGCCTGTTTAAAAGACACACATTTACATTATCTTATATATAGCGCAAATAGATGTCTGCACCAGTGTTTCCTCCGTAATTTTATTTTTGGCAGCATGAAATGAAAATGCAGCATCAGACAATACGACTGCACCAGAAACACAAATTAAATCACTAATCCCTGGTTTTAAACAGAGTTCTTGGTTTTAGGTCGCATCTTCCCTTTCATATGGTTGCAGGGTTTTCTAACAACCACCTTGAGACAGCAATCACCTGAATCAGCACAGCAACCACCTAGCAACAACATCCTAGCAACGACCTCATACATCATACTAGTGACCTAGAACCACCCTGGGACCCACCTGGAGCCCTAGCAACCACCTAGTGTATCATAGCAAGCACCTAGAAACGCCTTAGCAACCACCTAGAGACAGCTACCACGTACAACACCATAACGGCCACATTGGAACAACACCCTAACAGCGGCCCAACTCATAACAAGCACCTAGAAATGCTTTAGCAACCACCTAGAGACAGCAACCATCTAGCAAAATCCTAGCAACCATCTAAATTATCCTAACAACCATCTAAAACACCATAACAACCACATACCAACAACATCCTAGCCATCACCTAATACACCTTAACAATGACCGAGGAACACCATGACAAACCCCTAGAATAGCATAGCAACAACCTTGTACACCATAGCAAGCACCTAGAAAACGCCTTAGCAACCATCTAGAGACAGCACACACCTAAATCACCACAGCAACCACCTAGCAAAACTCTAGAAACCACCTACATCGTCATAGCAACCATCTAAAATGCAATAACAACCGCTTTGCAACAACACCCCAGCAGTGACTCATTTCACCATAGCAAGGACCTAGAAACACCTTAGCAACCACGTAGCAACACCCGAGCCAGCAGCTGGAACACCCCAGCAACTGCCCAGTAACACCCTAGCAACCAGCTACCGCACTTAAGCAGCCACCAGCAACATCCTGGCCACTAAGTAGAACACTTTAGAAACCACCTGCTCGCACACAAGCCATGACCTACAACACTTTTGCAACCACATAGCAACCTCTAACAATGACTCTGGTCATCAAAATGCTGCATGACCACTAATGTGTTGCTTTGATTTACAAACTGTGTGCCAGTCAGAAATTTTCATTTTTGGCAAGCGTAATAATAATGATATTTTTTTATTAAAGTGCTTATTTATTATTATTCCAACAAAAACAATTCCTGGATGTTGCTATTCTTCTTCTGGACAGATTTTTGGAATCAGATATTTCCTGTTGTTGGATTGATGCAGCTTGGAGGAGCTGCAGGGTCAGGCTTCATTTCGTTTTTTTTGTTTTTGTTTTTTTTTGTTTGTGTTTGTTTTCTCTTTGGCAAAGCCTCTGAAACAGAAATTAGATTCCGGGACAGAGAAAAACTCTCGTCTGAAACCTGCACTGCCTTAACACACGGTGACCTGCGCCAGCTACTCAGTGAAAGGAAATGCCCTGATCTGCGCGCCGCTGTGCTATCAGCTGCATGGTTTCTTATTATCTACTGATTCCTGCGAGCCAGACAACGCATGTTATTTGGATTATCACAACAGAGGCAGAGGGCCAAGCCGGCTCCGAGTGCTTTGATAAGTGTAAGCCACTCGCTCACCTCGCCTTCTCTTTGAAAAGCCTTTGTTGCTCGACATTTTGGCGGCGCGGCCCGACACGGCTCGTTCACGGCAACGGCGGGCCCTAGATGTTCGGGGAGGGTTGGGGGTGAACTTTTCACGCGGCTGCCGCTGCCAACGCATCAGGTTCACACAAAAGGCGACATGAGCGAGAACAACGGGAGACAAAGCGGCCGCGGTTTGTTCGAGCAGCGCTGCTCTCAATCTCGCTGCGGAAACTCGGTCTGAAATGAAGAAGCCTGAGATGCTGCACGTCCTTTGGTGGAGCGGCGTGTGGCGAAATTAGGTTTCTGTGGTTGAAAGACGTGAGGTAAACTTTTTCTCTCTCTCTCTCTCTGTGTATCTGTTTCTCTGCAGGCGGTGGAAACAAACCTGGCCTCCAAAGACAGCCATTGGGTGTTTGTCAATGAGGTAAGAAACACACCTACACCTCGTTCTCGTTGAGTGTTAAGCTTCCCCCGCTGTTCAGAAATGATCCGTCATCTGTGTCACCACCAAAAAAAACTGCTAAACCAACAAACTCTAAATTGCAAAGACACAAAAACAAACCTGAAATGTACCAGGCAGCATTTGTGTGAGCTAGCGAGAGACTTGAAAGCCCCACTAAGAAATCAGCCACACAAAAAAACACAGCTGGTGTCCTCCAAACCTCCCCTGCAGTTTATCTTCAGAATACCCGTTGAGCATTTTTCAGTTGAAAAGACATTTAAAAAAAAAAAAAAACACCTGTCGTCGCCGTTGAAAAGACGTGAAACACAAAAAGGTCAAAAAGCGAACGTTTTTTACGTCGATCGAACGTTCACATTTAGTCAGTTTTTCACCAGGTTTTGCAGTCTTTATATTTTTCAGTTGTTTATTAAATGCACAATGAGCATTCAACAGCTGTGTACCTTTAATACGCACAGAAAAAAATGGAAAGAGACACCATTCGGGGAATCGAACCTGTGACTGATCACGTGTGAGGTTATATGTTGTCATATGTGCGTTTCTCTTGCAAACAGCACAGGCTTACAACGATGAGACAGGAATATAATCTACATTTAAATGTACATATGCGGCATAATGTTGCATTTTAAAAAAAGAGCATTGTGGCACGACAGTAGTCTTTGAACACTGAAGGGCTTGTGCATTCACGTTACAGCAGCAAGTGCAATTTCTTAGTTTAGATCAATGCTTAATGCAAACTTCTTTCCTTCTGCGCACTCGTCTGTATGTTTGCAGATCATTTCCCCTCATAGCTGCTGTCCATAGCAGAGCTCATGCAGGAGGTTAATGCTCGTACCGTCATACTGTAAATAAATTCAATAAGCCCAAATGTTCAACACACATGGTGCCTTTTTATTATGACAAGAAAATCCATCCCTTTCATACGTGACACGGAAGACAGGTTTTTTTTTTTTTACAGCAAAACCTTTCGAACACCCCAGGCCGGCGTCATCACATCACCCAGAGGACGATAAAAATCCCTTTTTTAAAAAAGATCTGCAGAGCGACAGTCAACACGGCACAACGCCGCTCTGATCCGACAGATTGCAATCTCCCGTCCCAGTTTTGTTTCCGAGGGGGAAACATTTTCACGAACACAGCGGCGTGACAGCACCTGGTGTTGGCTGGTGCTCAGATTTGAACAGACTGTCTCTCTGCAGCGTTCAGAGGCTGTGGAGGAGGGAGAGAGAGTCAGGCTGGAGCGGGACACCCGAACTCATCTGAAACCACGTTCCTCTCCGGCCGGTTTGTCCTCCACATCTGCTCAACGGCAGGGGAAACGCCGGTGCCACCCTTTTAATGACAAAACCAATTAGCGTGTTAATTATAGCAGATTACAGCGGAGAGCAGAGGACGCAAAGGTTGCACTGTGACATTGTTTCCGACGGCGAGAGAAGAGAAAAAAAAAAGAAGTTCAGCTCAATTCCAGAGCTCCTCTCCTACGTGAGCGTTTAGATCCGGGACCAAAAAAAAGAAAGAGAGAGAAAAAAAAGCGTGATGTCTTTTTTGTGCAGCTTCTCTTTTTTTTCCCCGTGACACCGACTTGCTGCTTGTGCGTCTTCAGCTGGGGAGGAAGAGGAGGGAGGCGACGGCGTGGGCAGCTCTGCACGCCGCAGCGCAGATCAGATTTCCTTTGGGATCAATAAAGTTGAATAAATCAATCAATCAAAACGCGTGAGGGTGAAAACGACAGCAGCCTCAAACCCCTCCGCTGAAACACACCGACGGCTCACCACAGCTCCTCCCTGAACACCAGATCACATGTGATATGCCGTTTCACATGTGAACATTTGAATTTCACATGTGATTAATCATTTTCACGTGTGACCGGCCGTATTCACATGAAAACTTACATTTTCACACCTGAAAAGAAAATAATGTCACATGTGAACTTTAACTTTTTACTAAATATCACATGAAATATGCCTTTTCACATGTGAACGTTTGAATTTCACACGTGACTGGCAATATTCATGTGTAAATTTACATTTTCACATATGAAAAAAATGTCATGTTAACTTTAGCCTTTTACACAGGATTTTCAGTTTTCACATGTGAAAAGAAAACAATGTCACATGTGAACTAGATGTTTTCACTTGTGATTTGCTATTTTCCCGACTGAAATTTTTCACATGTGAAAAGAAAATTGGTCACACAGAGTCTTCTCACATGTGACTGGATTCTGAACTAGAATTTCCACATGTGACAACAACATGAAATCACATGAGATTTGCATCTTCACATGTGCAGTCCACACTTTTCACATGCGGCTAGTTTCTTTACATGTGAACTGCAGTTTTCACATGTGAAAACAACACACTTCACATGAAATCACATGTGAGATCTACACCTTCACATGTGCAGTCCACACTTTCACACGTGACTGGATTCTTCTCATGTGGACTATACTTTTCACATGTGAAATAATCATGTGTTTGCAAATCACGTGGAAAAACCAACATGATAAACACGTGAAAGAAATCACATGTGATTTGGGAACATGGGTTTTTCATTTTGCTTTTTCACATGTGAAATAATCACATGGCTTCATATCACATGTGAAAAAAACAACATGAAAATCACATGTGAAAGAAATCACATGTGATTTGGGAAAATGAGCTTTTCATTTTGCTTTTTCACATGTGAAAAAACCAACATGAAATTCACATGTGAAATCATTACATCACATGTGGTTGTAGCTCGCTTGTTCCAAATCCACATGTGCTTTGTTTCACATGTGATTTCACATTTTTCATAAGGGGCTGCCAGGCGTCTAATTATTATTTTTTGGCTGTTGTTCTTTTTTAAAACCCACCAGTGTCCACCTCTGTGCCGCCAGCTAACCGGGGCTACAAAATAAAAGCGCTGACATCATGGAGCTGTCGTCTGCTCCGGGTTTGAAAACCAGAACCTGTCAGCTCTCGCTCGCCGTGCCAGACGTCTCTATTATTATGATTTCATTTTATTTATTTTATTTTTTGTCTTTCCCTCCCAGCTGGGCCCCAACCCCCTGATCCGCTGAAAACGCCTTTGCTTTGAAAGTCATCATTTAACTAATCACTCAGTGTTTTTAATTAAGCGAAAGCGTGAAGCGGTTTTTACAATCCCCGGGGCCAGAGCTCGTTTTTTTTTTTATTTTTTTGACGTCTGTCTAGTTTGTTTTGGTTTTTTTTGTTTTTTTTTTTTTGCACTGAGCTGCGTTTACGATCAGCTCCTCACTCGCCTCGGTTTGATTAATGCCTCGTTGCGTCTCGTTCACATCAAACACGAGCGCCGCTGACACACACACACACACACACACACTCTCACACATACACACACACATACACACTTTGCTGGTGCCTCTGTCATCTGCGAGTGTAAATCAGCCACAATTATTCAACTTCATCACCGCTCCCTCCTCCTCCTCCGCTCCTCCCTTCACCTCCTCCCTCCTTCCTCCTCCTTCTTCTGTCTTTCTTTTGCTGAGACAGATTCAGGGCTGTGTGCCATCCTCCCTTCATTCCTTCCTCTCCTCCTTTCCTCCCTCAGCGCTCCCTCCATCCTCCATCCTCCATCCTATTTTCCGACTTTCCTCCCTCTGCTCCCACCTTCTCCTTCCTTCTCATCCTCCCTGCTTCTTTCCATCCTCCGTCATCATGTTTTTTTTTACAGGGGTTCACCTCCCACATGGTCATGGGATTCCTGGAAAGTCCTGGAAATTATGAGACATCCGCTCCAGTCAGGGAAAGTTTGGGAATTTAGTAAACTCTTTGCGTCAAGTCAGGGAATATCAAGTCTCGAGAAAGAAAAAAAAAAAGAAAAAAAAGTGTAACAATTACCCACCAAACGTTAATATTTATCTTCCACTGTGTTCATGTTATATTCACTTTCCCTGCAGAATAAAACAGAATAATAAACTAAAAAATTAAAAATAAAAAAAAAACCTCTGCCAAGACAAAAAAAAAAATCATGTTTTTATAGCACGCTGAAATTTTTAGCCATAGTCATATATTTTTTAGTCACTGTCATATTTATTTTACAATTTTAAATATTTCTATATTTATATAAATAAATATTATAAATATAATTAAAAAATCACAAATTTGTGAGAAAAAAAAACGTAGAAATTCTGACATTTTGAAGTCACAAATTTGTGAGAAAAACCTGTGAAAACTATTTTTTCTTTCTCTGGGCTTTAGTAAGACGGAAATCCTGGTGATGTTAGCCACAGTGATTTTTATTTATTCATTTATTTATTTATTTATTTTCACACAGAAATTTTCAACTTTAATTTATCTGAGAATTTTCATGTTTTTTTTTTTTTTCTCATAAATTTGTTGGGGTTTTTTTCTCACAAAATTACCACTTAAATCTCCGAGAATATCCAAGTTTTTTTGTTTTTTTGTTTGTTTTTTTTTTCCCATTAATCTACGACTTGAATCCTGGAAATTTTAAGGTCTTATTTTTTTTTCTCTCAGAATATTACTCCCCCTCTCCCTTCCTGGCTCTGTATTTTTTCCCTCCAAACAATGGCCCTGTAATATGATGTCACACTGTGCAGACACTTGATTAAAAAAAAGAAAAAAAAAAAAAAAAAAAAGAAAAGTTGATTAGCATTGTGAACAGTGGAAAACACATTTTGAAGGCTTACTCCTAGATGAAATAGCTTTTTGTGGCGTTTTTCCTCTGCAGTGTGCGATGACACTCGTGCAGGGTTTATATTGGTCCGTTTTATTCAGGAGCGGCGGCGGCGGCGGCGGCCCGGACTGCCCCTCCCTCTCAGCCTGTCAGGCGGCAACACAAACAGCCGTGGCCTTTCATGTCAAAGATGACGCCACCGACACCAATTAACAGACCCGGAGAGACGAGGACTGAGGAAGAAAAGACAAAGAGCAAACAGAGAGAGAGAGAGAGAGGAGAGAGAGAAGGAGAGAGGTAGTTGTGCGGTAATGAGAGAGAGAGGTGAGGCTCGGCGGCCGCAGATGACGGCGATAATTAACCAGGACGGGGACGACACAGCGGCCGACAGCCTGCTGGGTAAAAACAAAGATCCTGTGGAGAGAGAGAGAGAGAGAGAGAGAGAGAGAGAGAGAGAGGGAGAGAGAGAGGACGTGAAGCAAGTGGCTCAGTAACCCGTTAAAAACTTAAAGGCAGAAGGAGCAGGATTCTCCTAAAAAAATACAAAACTTCTCCACTCCATCATGACTGTGAGCCACTAGCAGTGTGTGTGTGTGTGTGTGTGTGTGTGTGTGTGTGTGTGTGTGTGTGTGTGCAGAGACCCTGCCCTCTGCCTGGGTTTTCTTGTTTTTTTGCTGAGCTCGGGACTCTTCTGGGCGTCGGCCTCCGGGCAGCGGGTGTGCAGCTCCCAGCCAATCACAGCGCAGCACGGCGTCAGATCGACAGCCTCACGTCCAATAGGAAGCTGCGAAAATTCGTCCCACATGGAAAGTGAACCTGGGTTTGGCGTTCACCCGCCGGAGAGCACTGAGGCAGAGGAGGAGGATGAAGAGCGACGCCATGCTGGGTGCTGTTGGCCGTTGGAGGCGGCGTTGGGGCGTTTCTCCTAGTAAAACAACGGAACAATACCACCGTCACTATCCTAGGAAAAATAAACAAATAAATAAATAAATAAATAAACAAACTGGCGTGCTGTGTTGCAGTTTACAAACCACAACGACAAATCCTGCTCATTCTGCCTTGAACATTTTGCTTGATTTGTGCATGTTTAAAAAAAAAAGGAAAATCCTTTTCTCCTCTGCTTCCACCTCCTCCTCCTCCTCCTCCTCCTCCTTGAATGTGTATATTTTTACGCCTCCTCGTTTACAATTAACTACACTGCGCTGATTTCCTGGATGATTTCTGCACACGTCCAGTAACGTCGGAGATATCAGGGCTCAGTTTCCACCGTTGGTCCTTCCAGAGCGACAAACAGAGCGAGATAATCCTCCACAGGAAACATGCAGCATGTCTCCGGCTGTTTTTTTTTTTTTTATTATTTTTTTTTAGCTCTTTATCATCGTTTTCCTTGTGCCAGAGTTTAAAGTTTTCATATCAACGCACGCACACCGCCAGGAACATAATGCCTCAAAGACGCGTCGCCTCAACAAACTTCATTCTCACACAGGTGCTGTCTGATTTCCAGTCTTTGCCGCCTGGGGAAACGGTGCATTTCAAGCTCGGGTTTGAAATTAAAAAAATGAAAAAACAGCACATGAATCAGCTGCAGCGTGCGTTGCAGAGTGACTTTGGGGAAAGGGTGCGGGCTGCAACTCTGAAAATTGACGTGGGCTCGCCCTGCAGAGGTCACCCCCAGCCGGCCGAGGCTTTGCCAATAAACCGTCTCTGGATATCGGCAGCTAAATCTATCAGAGCCTCGTTTCTGTGTCCTGCTTTTGTTTTGCATTGTTTTCTTTTTTTTTTTTTTCCTCCTCCTCCTCTTCCCTCTCCATCCTCCTCGTATCCATCGGCATCCCGGGGTAGCACTGACCCGAAGCCTAATCACTTGTTAGGCTGAAGGAAATGAGCTTCCACCGGGAGGATTTGCTGGTTAAAGTCTCTGTAAAAATCACCTCGCTCATAATGAATCCCCACCACCACCACCACCACACTGCATGCACTTTTCCATGAAAACGAGGAGTGTGTGTGTGTGTGTGTGTGTGCGGAAGTGCCTGCGCGGTTTGCAATTTGCACCCAGGCCTACACGTGTCGAGGCTTGTTCTGTCTTTATTACAGCGTGTACGTTTCAATTTAAACCCTATACGTGGGCGTTTCGCCGAAGATGAAAATCAGCTGTTTGCTCGCTCAGGCTGAACTAATGTAACCGCGCTCCGTCAGAGTTAAATGCAAATATTGATAGTGTGCCGCGCGCTGCCGTCTGACTGAACCGAGGCGTGTTACCCTTTAAAGGTGAAGATGAAGTGATATTTTTAGTGGCGCAACAAATTGCCGGCGGCAGGTCGAACTCCACCGGTGTTTCAAAAGCTTCCGCTGCACCGGCTGGCGTTCAGCACACCGGCTTCATGTAAACTACAAATATGATTCATATCACTTTAATGGTAAATACACACAGAGGAGGAATATCATCTGCCCCAAGCCGGTTTGGGCAGGAGCTTTTGTGTCTTTGAGGTTTTTTCTCGTTGCACAAAACGTCCATTTAAATGTCACAGTGTCTGAAACCTCAGGGAGGGCTTTTGTTTTGAAAGGTCTTAGTTCACCCTCCTCATAAAAATCACTTTATGTCCTTTTATTTATTTTTTTTTTATATATTTTAAGGGGTAAATTTGTGTTTGTTTGTTTGATTTGACAAATATCCCAGCACTTTGGTTTCCACTTTTTACGCTTTGTGCACTTCATGAAAAAAAAACAAAAAACAAAAACAAAATCTGATAATTTTCCAAAAGTTGCCAGAAAATTAGAAAAACATTACCAGAAAATTAGCGACAACAACAACAACAACAAAAAACACAAAAATTACCATGAAACGATTTATAATTATTATAAATATACATCTGAAATCAAGTTAGAAGAAAATTAGCATAAATTTAAACCAAAGTGTAATTTAATTTTATGCTAATTTTCTTGGAACTGAATTTTTAATTTATTTTAAATTTTAAATACATCTTTAATAATTACAAATTGTTTTTTTGTTTTTTTTTTTCGCATTTATTTATTTATTTATTACCTAATTTTCCAGTAATGTTTTATAAAATATCTGGTAACTTTGGTCATTTTTTTTTTAAAGTGTACTGTTACTTCCAACTCAGATGAAATTAACTTACCCTGTTTTATTTAAGGAAAATATTTCTGACTCATCACAATAGCAATATGTTTATGAGTTTGTTTAGTTTTTTATTAATTATTTTTCTGTGGACTATTAAGACAACATGGGGCTCTCCCATCCTGTGGGCCTCTCGTGTCTGACGAGGCCCTTTACACACATTTTTGGATAATTTTGGTGCATTTATCACCCAACTTCCCCAGCCCAAAGTTTCCTAAGTGTTTTTTTAATGTCTTTGCTGAGCCAAAGGCTGATCCCAGCACTTTTGCATCTCTGGGACCAATAAACATTTTCCATTTGCTTTCTGCTTTTATCCAGTTAATGCTTTTCTTCTGCAAACACATTCAAACCACTCTTTTTTCCCCCCTTGCAAGCTAATAATGTAAAGCGGCTCGTGTTTATGTGATCTTTGCAGGCCTCTCAGCAGCATCCCAGGGCCCTGATTGGCTCCCAGGCCAGACACTGAGAAACACTCTCTTAGCCTACACTCTGTCATATACATACAAATCACTCAGACGCGAATGTAATCACGGCAAGGCTTATTAGTGGAAGGGAATATTACTCATGGATGGAGTTTAAATTTTTAGAATTAGAGCGAGGCGATCTATAATTAAGCTTTGGAGAATATAACTGGGTTTCTCAGCGTCAAAGCAATTAGCCATGTGTATCAATAATGGAAGTTTATTCCATTGCCTGCATCAATACTGAGCTCTGGTGGGAAGGTGTAATTTGTTTGTGTGCAGCAGAAGCCTCTAGAAAACGGATTGATCGCTGCTCTTAATTAGCGTGATAGACAAAAAAATAACTTTTTTTTTTTTTTTTGCTCAACAGGAGCTAAAATGCAGGTGAACCGAGCGGCAGCACTCCTCTGTAAAGGGGCTGTACACGGCAAATTATAATCCCGGCTTACAGAGGCAGCGTTTTCCTCTCCTAATAAATGGTTTTGGCCCGCAACAAAATCCATAACCAATCAACCTCAGGGCCCGGTGTGAGCGAGGTCAGTGACGTGTTCGCCGCTCTGCCCCTCCCTCCTGCAGGAGATCAGCGACTCGGAGATCCTGGAGCTTACCCAGAGTGCACTGGGGCGTATGACGGTGATCCGGCAGATCTTCCCCGTGTGGAAGGACAGCAGCAGCCGCTGCATGAGACACAACCACCGGATCTCCTCGCTGCTGTGCGACCCGCAGGAGGGCTACCTGCAGAACCTGGAGGTACCAGGCTTCTTCTTATCTTATCACTATCATTATCATTATTATTATTGTTATTATTATTATTCTTATTATTATTGTTGTTGTTGTTGTTATTATTATTATTATTATGAGTAGTAGACGTAGCCATACTAGTAATATTGTTGTTGTTATTAATATTGTAATATCCACTGCAAAGACACATTTCCTGTTGGCCGTGTGTGTGCTGTAGCTAGCGAGGAGGGAGCAGCCCTGTCAGTAGTAACAGCATTATTGGCTGCTAGGCTGTTGCTAAGTGGTTGCTAGGTGATCACTGGTTGTTGCTGAAGTCTTACTGTGGTTGATTATAGTTGTCTGGTTAATTGTTGTTGTTGTTGAGGTGTTAGTAGACAGTTAATAAATTATTTCTAGTGGTTGCTAAGGTGTTACTTGATGTTTTCTAGGTGATTACTACTGGTTGCTAAGGTGTTGGTGTTAGGTTTGGATTACTAGTGGTTGCTAAGGCATTACTTGGTGGTTGCTTGGCAATTACTAGTGGTTGCTAAGTTGTTACTTGGTTGCTTAGTGTCCACTAATTTGGTTGCTAAGGTGTTACTTAGTGGTTGCTTAGTGATTACTTATGGTTGCCAAGGTGTTACTTGGATGCTTGATGTCCACTAGTGTGGTTGCTAAGGTGTCCACTAGTGTGGTTGCTTAGTGATTACTAGGAGTTGCTAAGGTGTTACTTGGTCGTTGCTAAGGTGTTACTTGGTCGTTGCTAAGGTGTTACTTGGTGGTTGCGTGGTGGATACTAGTGGTTACTAAGGTGTTATTTGGTGACTGCTAAGGTGTTCGTTGGTGGTTGCTGAGTTGCTACTTGGGGGTTGCTAAGTTGATTACTAGTGGTTGCTAAGGTATTGCTTGGTGGTTGCTAAGGTGTTAGTTGGTGTTATTTGTGTTAAGTGTCAGTAGGTGGTTCATATATAATTACTAATGGTTGCAAACGTATTCCATTGTCATTTGTATGTGATTACAAGTGGTTGCCAAGGTGTTGCCAAGTGGTTTCTGAGTGATTGCTAGTGGTTGCTAAGGTGCTATTTGGTGATTAGTAGGTTATTACTAATGATTACGAAAATGTTACTGTGGCTGAGATGTCACTGGGTATTTTCAAGGTGCTACTGGTTGCTAGGTAATTATTAGTGGTTGCTAAGGTGTTGCTTAGTGATTATGTGCCTCACTTTCATGTGTCTATGTGCAAATGAAATTAATGAATTTGTCAGGGGAACTGACGACTCAAAGTATATCCGTGTGTGTTGCAATAGCATGCAAGCACAAAAAGGACACACACACACATACACGCACACACACACACACACACACACACACACGCACACACACACACACACCACCTTGTGTTTCCTGTTATGACACATGACAGTGACGTGTGGTTGACATTTGAGGCGAGCACAAACAGAACCATTACTGTAATTCACACTGACAAATACTCCTCCCGTTGTGTTTTGACATTTTGTGGAGACGAGCGCAGATCTGCAGGCGACGGCACACACACACACACACACACACACACACACACACACACACATACACACAGCGCCGCCATGAAAACTCACAGGAAAACCGCAAGGTCGCCCACTTTACTCATCACCTGTCTCTCCTCTGTAGCCTCACCTTCTTGGTTTTAAAGTTGTTTTAGCGACTGAAACGATGGTAAATGTGGAATAAAATCTTCTCGCTGGCACACCAGGGAAGAAATTAGTGCTCAATTTTTTGTTTTTCTTCAAACAAGGTAAAAAATCCACCAGTTGGATGAGAAAATCCCACTTGTTTGCAGAGCAGTTTCACGTATTTGAGCCGTTTTGTGAGTATAAATGTGTTGAAAGGAGGCAGAATAAAGCTAATCGGTCCATTAGAATCAAGAAAATGACACTTGATTCAAGAAAAATCTGGAAACACGTGGAAACAAGTGGGATTATCTCATCACCACTGGCAGATTTTTTTTATTTTTTCATACCTTGTTGGAAGTGAAATAAGATTTGAACAGAGGATGAGGTTTTTTTTTTTTTTTTTTTTTTTTTTTTTGCCTCCGCTCTCATCCTCTCTCCGCTCTCTCTCTCATCTCTGCAGCTTCTTGCCTTCGGCTCTTCTCTCACTTTCCTCTCTGTTCTATCTCTTTCTTTTTTCTTCATCTTCTATAATCCTGCATAATAATTCTCTCTGTCGCCTTCCCTCCCCTCTGTTCTTCCTCCTTCCCTCCTGTTTCCATTACCAAAAACCGCTCTCTCCCCGGCCACATCATTTTTCAGCTCTGCTCTGTTCTACCTCACTGTCTGCTCCTTTTCTTCTCTTCTTCTTTTTCTCTTTTCTTCTCCATTCTATTGTTTTTTCTCTCTTTTGTCATTTCATTCTTCTCATTTTTCTTCTCCTTCCTACTTTTGTCGCCTCTCCTGTGTCTTTTTCAGTTTTGTTTTCTTTCAGATTGTGCAATTCCAGCTGGAGGGGAATTGGTATAATAGTGTGTGTGTGTGTGTGTGTGTGTGTGTGTGTGTGTGTGTGTGTGTGTGTGTCAGTGATGTCATGGCCTCAGGCGGTGTGCTGTTTGTCCTGCATGACAGTCAGCTGTAGTCATCTGGACAGACTGATGCTCATTTGTCACCCAGCATTTGGACTCTGCTCCCAGCCTGTGTGTGTGTGTGTGTGTGTGTGTGTGTGTGTGTGTGTGTGTGTGTTCTGCCCCCCTCCAGCTCGAGGTTACAGATGACAGCGTGATCACATCTGGTCACACTGGCTACTAGACTGTCATCTCAGCGCCACCCGGCCTGAGTGTGTCTTTGCATGTGTGTGTGTGCTTGTGTGTGTATGTATGTGTGTGTGTGTGTGTGTGTGTGTGTGTGACAGCACTGCTCTTGGTGATGTAAGCTCACCGCCAGCAGTTGATGCAGTGCCTAGCCGTGTCACAAGTGGTCAGTGTGTGTGTTTGACTGGGTTATTTTGTGTCGTGTGTGTGTGTGTGTGTGTGTCTGTTTTTTATTGACCTCATCGTTGCACCACAGCGCCACCACCAGGCCATCGGGACTGTGGGCTTCACGATCAATATCAAATTTAACAAACCTTTAGGGAACAATGTGTTTTTCACATTGATATCCACTGATATCCAATATATTGATTATTTCCTGATCGAATCTGTCAATGCTTTAATTATCGTTATTGAAAAGGTTTATTGTTGTTGATTCATTTTTTGTTATTTGCTTTGTTTTTTAGAAGTTATGTGGCTGTTCCACCCAGTGGGACTTGCATCAGTCATGGGAGGATTAATGTTCCCTTCTGACTTGATTTTATTGGTTTTTGCACCAAAGAAAATAATTAAGATAAATAATTAGGTAAAATATCGGCTGGCTAAGTAACGACTGGAATCCTCTAAGTACCTGAACCCATTTTTTTGTAAGGCGTTACCCCTGAAATTGCTGGTAGGACGGCAAACAGAGCTCATGCTTTCATGGAGATGAAAAAAATTGCATTAGAAATATTGAGACAATGACAGGAACAGTCCAGTTACTGATCAATATCTGGAATCAAATGGACTGATAGCACGTATTCTGCTCTGTTTAGTGCTCAGCGCTGCCCCCAGTGGACACAACACTGAACTTTTGAAGGGCACATGTCTGGATGAGTTTTGTGTGTGACAGTGATTTTTATTTTTTTTTTCACTGTCACAACCAGGAAGAAATGAACAAAATCATTCCAACATGTTAATTATTACTTGCCACTGCTGTATTGAGCGGTAAGACAAAGAGAAATGTCAATTCCCACAGGCGCTGATTCACCTCGGCATTGATTTATCAAAAGGAGCCAGTCACCTTTTAGTAGATCAATGCAGAGGTGGAACGGTGTGTGTGGGAATTGACTTTTTTCCTTTTGGATTTGGATCTCCGGGGACTTTGAGGTGTGTGTGTCACTGAGAGGGTCACACAGCCTTTTTGTAAGCAGGTGCCTGTCGTCCCGCTGTGTCCCCCAGGTGTCGAACCTGTACCTGTACGACAGCGTGCTGATGCTGGCCAACGCCTTCTACAGGAAGCTGGAGGACAGGAAGTGGCACAGCATGGCCAGCCTCAACTGCATCAGGAAGTCCACCAAGCCCTGGAACGGAGGCTGGTCCATGCTGGAGACCATCCAGAAGGTACCGCCACACACACACACGCACACACACACACACCTAACCCTAACCTCAGCCGCCCTCGTCCAAGGTGGAGGTAAGGTCTGCACTCGTTTGACAACATTATAATAATTCAAGTTAATTAATACACAGAGGGTATATGTGATAAACTGTGAAGTAAAAGAATAAGCAGGAAAAGTAACAAACAAACAAACAAACAAATACATAAATAAATAAATAGACCAATAAAATATTCCATTAAAAAAAAAAAAAAAAAAAGAAATAAAAGCCTGGGAGCCTTGTCAAATGGTCTTGGACACAATAAATAATTCAATAAAAAAGATAAATAATTGTTAAAAAAAAAAAAAAAAAAAAAGTAAAAATATAATTAATAATATAAAATAAGAAATAATAAAAGAGAAATAAATAAACAAAAAAAGCAAATAAATTACATTTAAATAATAAACCAATTGTCCAATAAGCGAAACGTAAAACACAAATACATGAATAAATAAATTATAGGAATCAAATGAATGAGGCTCCCTGTAAATATTTATCTATTGATTCAATAGATCAATATTTACAAACCCGGGAGCATGGCCATTTGATCTTGGATGCAACATAAAACAAAAAGGAAAAAAATAAAAATTAAAAACGGAAAATAAATTGTATTTAAATAATAAACCAATTGTCTAAAACCAAAAAGAAAAAGAAACAAACAAACAAATTAATGAATAAATAAAGTAGATAAATAAAATAAATGAATGAATGAATGATTGAATAATTGAGTGAATGAATGAATAAATGAACAAACAAACTAATAAATAAATAAATAAATAAATAAATAAAAACATGGGAGCCTTGTCAAGTGGTGTTGGACACAACATAAAGCAAATGGGAAAAAAATAAAAATTAAAAATTAAAAAAAGGAAAATAAATTAGATTTAAATAATAAACCAGTTGTGTTTTTTCCGAGTGGTCAGTGAGCGCAGCGCTGTGCAGACTCTGGGGAGAAGCACACGAGAGCCGAGGTAACCGGTTTCTCTGCGTTGACTCACCTGGATAAACAAAAGATATAAATAAAAAATAATAAGAAATATAATAAAGTATCAGACATGAAGTCGTGCCGTCCCATCAGTCCAAACGGCATCAGGCAGGCGCTCGTCTCAGCCGGCCAATCTAATTGGTCGGAGATGTTTCTCCAGTCTCGCTGATGAATCCCACAGAGCTCGCATCGCCGTGCTCTTATCAAAAACCGCAGCCTGTTTCCATGGCAACGTGTGTGGTAACCAGGGAGCTAGTTAGTATTCTCTCTCTTTTTGTCCTGCTTTATATTCTCATGTATTTACACGGCTGTGAGGGAAAGTTTTTTCGGACTGCACACACACACACACACACACACACACACACACACACACACACACACACACACACACACACACACACACACACACACACACACACAGAGCAGCAGCAGTGAGCCAGGTCTGCTGCCTGTTTTCTTCTTCTCTCCTCCTGAGGCGTTGGCGACCTGTTTGCTGTGACTCGTCGTGAAGAAATCAACCTGAAAGGACCAGATCGAACAGGACTACATCAGGTCTTCATCAGGTCTTCATCGGGTCTTCATCAGGTCTTCATTGGGTCTTCATCAGGTCTTCATCAGGTCTTCATTGGGTCTTCATCAGGTCTTCATTGGGTCTTCATCAGGTCTTCATCAGGTCTTCATCGGGTCTTCATCAGGTCTTCATCAGGTCTTCGTCGGTTCTTCATTAGGTCTTCATCGGGTCTTCGTCAGGCCTACATCAGGTCTTCATCAACTCTTCATCAGGTCTTCATCAGGTCTTCGTCGGTTCTTCATTAGGTCTTCATCGGGTCTTTGTCAGGCCTACATCAGGTCTTCATCAACTCTTCATCAGGTCTTCATCAGGTCTTCGTCGGTTCTTCATTAGGTCTTCATCGGGTCTTCGTCAGGCCTACATCAGGTCTTCATCAGGTCTTCATCAAGTCTTCATCAGGCCTACATCAGGTCTTCATCAGGTCTTCATCGGGTCTTCGTCAGGCCTACATCAGGTCTTTATCAGGTCTTCATTGGGTCTTCATTGGGTCTTCATCGGGTCTTCATCAGGTGTTCGTCAGGTCTTCATCAGGTGTTCGTCAGGTCTTCATCAGGTGTTCGTTAGGTCTTCGTGAAGTTTTCGTCAGGTCTTTGTCAGGTCTTCGTCAGGTCTTTGTCAAATCAACACAGGCCTTGTTTCGACAGCATCTTTTCCTGAAGAGTCATGAGAACAGGATTTCACATCTCGGTCACAGTCTCTGGTTTTTTAAAATTTCAAACCCTCTTCAGTCTTTTTTCTCAGTCAGAGGAGCTGGCGGAGCAGGACTCCAGAGGGCTCTTTCTGGCTCTCTGATCGTTCCTCTTCATGCTTTATCTCCAGAACGTTCCTGCTGATCTCCTCCCAGAGCGAGCGGTGGGGTTTCAGAGCTGCCACATCACTCCTCCTCCCTTTCCTCCAGCCGCTGGTTTCCATTCATTCCACTACGATATGAACATGAACTTTCAGAGCCTTCACACTTTCTTCACTCCAGTTTTCCATCAGCCCAATAAAGTCCTCCACATGAGTTTTCCTAAAAGCAGCAGCACTGTTGGCTTTTCAGGACTTTTTCACACTGAAACGCTCCCTCCTTCTCCTTCTCCTCCTCCTCCGCCAGGGAAAATAGTCCCCGGGGTTAGGGTTAGGGTTAGGGTGAGGTTTCTGAATGTTGAGGACTTTGTTCGCCGCAGAAGCAGATCATTATAAGGCGGCTGCTTCAACCAGAAACTCAGATGCTGTGATGCCTTTAGTTCCCTGCAGGATTTGATTAATGTTTATGGTAAAATTAGTGGAAACCGTAGTGAATGAGCTAAACAGTGGCAGACGTTTGTGTGTGTTCTGTCGCCACGGTAACAATAGCTTAACTTCCCTATAAAAAGTCTTGTGACAAGTTTTTGACAAGTTGTTTTGACACCTTTGCACAGTGAGAGGTGTTTATGTACTTGATAATTGTTGTCGCTGAGTTCATCTGTGTTTCAGCCGGTGTTTAATAAAGTGATCGCTGTGGATGTGAGTGAAGTAGAGCCTCCGAGTTTGACCCGTCGGCTCCTCCATGTGGTGAGAATGAGAACCTCATCTGGACTATTCTTCTTCAGAATCAGTGAAGTGGATCTGGACCGGCAAAGAAAATCATTTTGGTCTGAAAAAATGTCTTGAGGGGTGCACAACAACACACATCTGCCTGGGATTCATTATCCACGCTGTTGCTTGACAACTGGTGGAACTATTTTGTGTCTGTATCACTACGCCACGGCTTCAGGTAGCAACATACCACACTGTTTGTCCGCCGCTTCTCCGTCTCTGAGTTTTTAATCTTGCTGATATTTACTGTGTTTTCTATTTTCTTTACTTGTTTTTTTTTACCTGTAGCACCTTGAGATTCTCCAATGAAAAGTGCTTTACAAATTAAATCTATTATTATTATTGTTATTACTGAGGGGAACTGTGGCGTAGTGATACAGAGGCAAATTAGTGCCACCAACTATGAAACCCATTCGGACTGATTGCCATTACATTTGGTGAACCCACTCATTGATATGATATTTCATGATATTTCCTGAGTGCATTCATGCTCCCCAAAGGAGGATCCCTCTCGATTCTGATGACCTCTTGACCTTTCCTTTAGCACCACCCTCTCAGGCCATGACAGCAACTTTAAAAATCAGAAAATCTGCCACGTTAGATTGCCATGAATATTTTGGGAAGCCCATTCATGCTCCTCCAAGGATGAATCCTGTCACTCCTGATGACCTCATGACCTTTCGTCTAGCATGACCCCCAGGCTGAAATACAAACTAAATTGTACTAAAAACCTTCAGCATTGTGACACCTTCTGTTTTGCATCCCTCCTTTTTTTGGACTTTTTTTAGACAAGTTTTTTTTTTTTTTTTTACTCAGGGATTCAAAACTCGGTTGGTTTTCCATCGACGGCTACAGCCAAACAGCAGGTGGCCGTTCATTTTAACTGGCACTCTCTGCAGCACCGCTTTCAGCTTGTTTTTCATCAAATGCACTTTTCCCCACCGTCAGACTGTCCCGCTTTGACTTTAAAGTCTATTTCTCGTGATGGAACGTGTCACCGCTGTCAGCGACGCCGTGGAAAACTGCGGCACCCCCCCCCTCCCTCGGCTGGGGCAGAGCGGAGTGTCACCTCGCCTCAGAGGCAAAGCAAAATCTGTTTTTTTTTTTTTTTTTTTTTTTTTTTTTTTTTTAAATTCATTCGGAGAGGAACGTGGAAAAACATTTCCACCTCTGCTGCCGCCGCGCTAATGAAATGGAACATGACTCTGCGAGCGGACGGCGAATGCAGAGTGAAAAACGGCGAGAGAGGAAGAGCACTCGAGCTTCCATCCTGCTTTATTCTGCTGTCTGGGCTTCACAAGATGTTAACGTCCTCCCTGCTTCCATCTTACAAGAGCAGTGTGTGTGTGCGTGCGTGTGTGTGTGTGTGTTGTGGTTTGGCAGCCAGTGAAAATGCCTGGGAGACTTTATCATTGATCATCTATATGGGCTTTCAGTGGGAGCTGATGCAAATGTGGCTGTGTACTTGCATTTGAGTGCATTTGTGGCTATCTGATTTTGTGTAATCTTGTGTGCGGGTGTGTGAGCATGTGTGTGTGTGTGTATTAGTGTGTAGTAGTGTGTGTGTGTGTGTGAGTGTCTAGAGCACCTATTTAGCTCTCCTCCTCCTCCCTCTTACTACTCCACTACAACTTAATGCTCCTTCAGCGTCCTCTGAGCCACAGGGAGGAGTGCATGTGTGTGTGTGTGCATGTGCATGTGCATGTGTGTGTGTGTGTGTGTGTGCAGTCCACTCCTTAGGGGCGACTCCAGCACACTGATGTCTGTGTGACTCACTGCCACTCCAGGCCTGATGACCAAACGTGCCAAGAAACGGCTGGGCTGTGTGCTGCTGCGGCGGCGGGGCGGCCATTACGGCTCAACATCCATCAGTCTGTTCGCTTTGCCGCACACACACACACACACACACACACACACACACACACACACACAGATTTCATGCATTTCACGAAGCACAAACTCTCAAAGTCAGATCATAAAATGAAGACGCTGCTCCTCCACCGTGTGCGGATTAAGTGCCAGCCGCGGGAATTCACTCCACTTCGGCTCAGACGGCGTTCAGAATTCCCCGGGGCAAATCTGGGCGCCGCATCTTGAAAGACAAAAAGCAACACAGAGGCACATAAACATAAAACAGAGCAAAACAAGAAACGAGAGCCCGCCCGGCCGTGGAGGAACGCGGCGCCAGTAAAACACGCAGAAAATGCGAGCGCCCCAAAAAGCGGCAGGGGAGCGCCACGCACCGAGGCGTTACTGAGGAGACGCTTTAGACGGCTGCACACTGCAAAAACACCAAATCTTACCAAGATTATTCGTCTTATTTCAAGTCAAAAATGTCTTATTTCTAGTCAAAATATCTCATTACACTTAAAATAAGACATGATCACCTTGGAAGGAACTTGTTTTTAGACAATTTTCACTTGTTTCAAGTGAAAATTTGCTTGTTTCATTGGCAAAATTTGCCAGTGGAAAAAGTGAAAAATCACTTGAAATAAGTGAAAATTAGCTAGAAACAAGAAACAAATTTTGCCGATGAAACAAGCAAATTTTCACTTGAAACGAGAGACAATTGTCTAAAAACAAGTTACTTCTGAGGTGATCATGTCTTATTTTGAGTGTAATGAGATATTTTGACTAGAAATAAGACATTTTTGACTTGAAATAAGACAAATAATCTTGGTAAGATTATTACCAAGATTATAAGATCTGGTAAGAGAGTTTTTGCAGTGCAGCGCTTCGGTTCAGGACGGCTCACAGGAACACGGACGAAAACGTGGATTCGCTTGTTTAGTATTCACGCTACCTCGTTTACCAAGAGATGAGTTTCTAAAACTGTAATGAAAATGAAACAGATGTTTGTTTGGGATTCATTACCCACACTGTTGCTCCCGAGCTGGTGGAACTACTTTGTGTCCGTATCACTACGCCACTGCTTCACCTGCAGGGTGTGTAAACAAACAAACACATTCATCATCGTAAGAGAACGAACCTCGTCAGCTTCGGTGACCTCACGGCCTTCAAAAATGTCAAACATGCCGGAGATATCACAGAACATAAAGAACGGACTGCCAGGATGTTTCCTTCGTGCGTTCGTGCTCCCTGAAGGAAGATTCCTCTCGATTCCGATGACCTCATGACCTTTCCTCTAGCCCCACCCCCTAGGCCAAAATGTCACGTTTAAAATCTGAAAATCTACCGTGTAGTTTTGCCGTGAATATTTTGGAAAGCGCATCTGTGCTCCTCCGAGGATGAACCCTGTCGCTGCGGACGGACTCATGACTTCACGGAAAAGAGCAGTTTGGTTCAGGACGGGTCACGAAAATATTGTTAAAAATGTGGATTTTCTTATTCATTATTCCTACCATCTTTAGGGTGACTATCTTTGTCATTCATCAATATTTGAGTTTCTAAAACGGTATTAAAATGAGACTGTCCTCTAGCAAAAAAACGAGCCCATGCTGCGTCTGTACAGCAGCTCATTTAAAGGTCAGCGCCCTCTAGTGGTCCTTCAGGTCAGCTTCTGGTTTTGGTTTTGGTTGTCAGCCTCCAGACCTTCACTTTCCACCATCAAACTACCTCCACTGAGCCTCTTAGCCCTGAACGGTTATTAGTTAATGTCACAAAATCAATAAACTGCATTTTGCCTCCACATTTATACTTTATGGGTTTAGATTTTGTTGTAATTTTCATTGGAAGAGATTTACATTTCCACACCGACCTTTAATTAATGAATAAGAAAGTCTTTAAAGCTTTATGTATCTCTCTCTCTCTCTCCCTCTCTCTCTCTCTCTCTCTCTCTCTCTCTCTCTCTCGCAGGGCAACATCACGGGGCTGACAGGTACGATGGATTTTAAGGACAGCGGCTCCAATTCTCACGTCCAGTTTGAGATTTTGGGCTCCAGCTTCAGCGAGACCTTCGGCAAGGACGTCAAGAGGGTGAGTGAGCTCCCGCTGTTTCATCACCGCCGCCGCCGCCGCCGCCGCCGCCGCCGCTCGCCTTTCCAAACGACCCGCTCACAGGAATGCCAAATGAGGTCGTGTGATGAGTTTACGTGCCGCCCGACCGCATGGGAAACGTGACCTCGCAGACTCTAATATTCTGTAGTTTAGCCTCAGAAAGTGAGGGGTTTAAAATGTTCCCAGCTTTAGATGGTTGGTAAATATGATCATGTTCCTCTCATAAACATATCATTTTACAAATAACAGTAATGATAATTTGTGTAATATTTATATGATCGTTATATTCTATATTAGAACTTATTTTAATGGTTGGTTATGTGTATTAATTATCATATAACCAATCAAAAAATGAATAAATGCATGCGACAACATATTTCAGATATAAACTTATCACTTTTTAATTATGTGATGAAATGAAATACACTTGATATCTGTCATTTGTTCAGACAGGACTGAAATTTAAGTTGCTGCTTGACACTGAATGACAATCTGACTGTTTGTGTTGCCATGGTTACAGCTCTGCTACAGTGTAGCACGGATGCTAGCCACTCACGTTGCTATGGTTACACCTCTGCTACAGCGTTGCGCGGTTGCTTGCTACAGATGTTGCGGTTGTCCCTGCTAGCCTACTGCCACAGTGTAGCACGGATGTTAGCGACAGTCGTTGCTATGGTTACATGTCCGGTCAAGTGTTTTGTGGATGCTAGCTACAGACGTTACCGTGGTTACACTCCTCAGTGTAGCGTGGATTCTAGCTGCAGACGTTGCTATGGTTACACACAGTGTTGTGTGGTTGCCAGCTACAGGCATTGCTGTAGTGACAGTCCTCAGTGTAGCGTGGATGCTAGCAGTAGACGTTGCCATGGTTACAGTCCTGCTAAACAGTGTTTTGTTTGTTTTTAAATGACTTTTATAAAAAACAGTCTTTGGTTTCTGTTCAAACGACAGATGGGTCACAGTCGCTGACCTGTGGGTGGGCGGAGCCAAGGTGCAGGGGGAGGGTCTAAACTCTTTGGTTAATAAAGCGGGTGGAGCAGTGTGTGGTGTGTGTGTGTGTGTGTGTGTGTGTGTGTGTGCTGTGCTTTGACCTCACGCTGCTCAAAACAAAGAGCCTCTTTAAACAAACTGTGCCGCTTTCAGAAACTTCACTCCTGACCTGCAAAACGCTGGCAGCAAAATCTGAGACATCTGCAGGGAGGACAAGTACACACACACACACACACGCACACACACACACACACACACACACACACACACACACACACACACACAGACGCGGCAATGCAAACACACACAAACATCTTTACACAACTATTCTATCTATCTCACACACACACTCTCTCACCCTCACACATGAACACACTCACACAGTCAAATGCTGTGATACACACACACACACACACACACACACACACACACTCCCAGGCATGAAAACACACTCTCACCCGCAGTCACATTCAGACGTGCACGCACACACACGCACACACACACGCACTCTTCCTCTTTCACACATGAACACACAGTGACACTCGCTGAGGGAGATACACAGACACACACACACACACACACACACACACACACACACACACACACACACACCTCTCTTTCAAACATCTCACTCACACAGACGTGCAGACATATTTGCACGCTCACTTCAAAGAATATCAGAGGTTTTTAACCCCTGAAAGTCATGTTTACGACGCCGGTTCGTGTTTATTTCACTGTAATTTGAATATAAAAGATGATGTGTGAGCTCCAAACAGGTGATAGGACTCCATGCTATTGGTCCAAATTGCCGCTGCGCTGAGAAAAACAACCAGCAGCACGATGGATGGTTTGGTTGGAGCTCATTAGCGCGGAGCACAGCAGCAATCTGAGCATCTCCGTGAAGCTGCAATCAGACAATCTTTTACTTCTTAAACGACTCAAAACCATTCATCAGCCGTCATAATTATAGTGTAACTGACATCAAATTAGGGTCCTTTGTATGCGGCATTGTCAATTATGACCTCCATCGCTCTCCATTTGTTCGGAGACGGAGCGTGTGCGCCGGAAAATGAGTCGTGAAAAGCAGAAATGCGAGCAGCTGGCGAAGTCATCGGTATCGATCAACGGCATCATCAGCCCCCCGCAGGTCCGGTTTATTACGGCGATTTGGTGCCGTGAGGCGGTAAGAGGCTTCCTTAATGAACCTCTGAGGAGCAAACAAACAAACAAACAAACACACGACGAATACTTCAACCGCGGGAGGAGACTGTCAGCGGCTGTGGCCTCCGTTTCCCCACGAGGCCTCCCGGCTGCAGTCGGAGCTGACACGGCTAATAATGACGAACAGTCTGGACCCAAACCAATTTGAATAATTTCAGGCCAATCTCCAAGCTCTCGTCTTTATCTAAAGCTGTAGAAAAGGCTGATTCCAGGCAGATTTTGAACACCGACGTGAAGGTGACAAATGACTGATGAGTCGCTGGGTGGGTATTTGCGGGACTGATTGCGCTCTCGAGGCCTTTGCACGCCAAGTCTTCGTCTGAAATGGTCACACGTTTAAAAATAAACCCGACCTCATCTTGTGTCGATCACGTTTGCACGCCGACTCCCACGCTTTCGTCCGTCATCAAAGTCTTTGGAACCGATAGAACAGTCGAATCGGCGCTCCAGCAGAGGTAAAAGAGTGCGTGCAGGAACGAGGCGCTGAGGCAGTTCAGCCGCCACGCATGACTGGACCCGCTGGGAGACACCGAGACTGTCAGCTCTGCAGGAACGTGTGACGAACGGGCTGATCCCAGGACAGCTGCAGGCCAGGATCTGCCCTGTGTGTCGCAGCGTTTTGAGGCTGAGCCCAAAGGATCTGCGGCTCCAGCTGAGAGAAACTGAAATGAACCCAAATCAGTTTCTGTGGTGATCAGCTGGTCTGTACTTTCCTCTCAGCACAGTTTGGATTTGGCCTGATGAACCGATGTTGTCTTTTTGTCTCGTACAGTTGTCCCTCGCTATAACGCGCTTCACCTTTCGCAGGCTCGCAGTTTCGCGGATTTTTTTAGTGCAATTTTGCATGTTTTTTTTTTTTTTTTTTTTTTTTTTTACAGCACATTGTGTTCTGCGTCCTGATTGGCTAAGGGACTGTAGACCATTGTCAATCAATCTCCTCCGTGCCGTGTCTCCTGTACAGTACAGAATGCGTTCATTCTATAATACTGGACTTATTTTTCTACGAAGGTTTGAACTTTGAGAGTTTAAACAAGAGAGAAAAGTGAGAAAATGTTAATGCCTGTCTGAGAAAAGTGTATAAAGTGTGTAGTGAGGGGTTTTACAGCCTTAAAACATCTAGAATAATTGTCAAAAATAAAGCTGACTACTTCGCGGATTTCGCCTATTGTGGGTTATTTTTAGAACGTCACTCCCGCGATAAATGAGGGACCACTGTATTGTGAATTTTCACAACAAGTAGAAAAATAAAATGCATCGGACTCTGTGCAAGGTTTCTTTGCAATTTTTATCAGATGACGGATTGAATAAACGCATCTTAAAAATATGGACGTGGTGTGCAAAGGCCTTTACTTTTCAAACAGATGTTTCACTCCACTCCTCTAACTGCTGGATGAGGAGTCCCACAGGGTTCAATTCTAGGCCCACTTCTTTTCTCCCATCGCTCCCTTTTCTCCCTTTGCTCCCGTTAGAATAAAACATTCAAAATCACTAGATTATCATTAACAGTGACGTGAAATTTGATAAGCTAGTGAGCTCCGTTTTAAGGCCCAGCTCTCATCAATTTAGGGTTATTTCCGAGATCAGACACTTCCCATCACCCTTCGACCCAGAGGGAGCCGTCCACGCACCGATTTCATCCACGCAGATTGGAAATGACGTTCTCTCGTTAAAATGTTGCAGTGTTGGCGTTATTGGTAGAACATGCAGAAATTAAAATGAGCTGATCAAACACATGAAGCCTGAAGACTCTGACGCTGCACGGCTCATTAATGGCCGCTCTGCCTTATTTGAAGCAGCATGTACAGCGTGGAGGGTTTCCCCAGGCCCCTGCTCTTATATCAGTCCTGTATAATGACAAGATGTATGATGATGATGATGATGATGATGATGATGATGATCCTTAAATGTGATGTAGGCGAGTGTAAGTCGTCCTCGGGCAGTGTTTTTTTTTTTTTTTGTTTTTTTTTTTAGTGTTGTGTGCTTGTGCTTTCCGGCTCTGAGCTGTGTGTCCCCGTCTCTGGTGCCTTCACAGTCCCAGTCACAGTGGGAAAATTCACATTTGTGCAGTGGACGTACAACAGAGAGTTCTGCTGCTCACCTCTAACAGGATGAACCACATTCAGATGTTATTATTACTGAGGCAAAATGTCACATGTTTTTAAATAATGATAACAATGATGACATCAATAAATACACTAAATACAAAGGAGAATCAACTTTGTTCAACAACTATATCTAATATCTATTACTAAACTGTTAGATACAAAAACATGCAAACAAAAAACAGCCGAAGATTTAAAGGAACGAACAACCCGCCTTGAAAAATTCCTTTAGTGAAAGATAGTGACAGTGAAATAAATAAATTAATGAATAAACAAATTAAAGAATTGATGTAATAATAAATTAATGAATGACTAAATGAATAAATAAATACATATAATGAATTTTTTTCCTCTTTTTTTCTTCTACTGTGCTACAGTTCGGGGGGGCATCACCTTGAAGGCTGTGGGCGGGGTCTGAGTTGATTGACACCGATTCCAACTCAACTTTTGTGATCACATATGTGAAAACAAAGTCATGTTTTAATTGGCTCTCCCTTTTTCTTTATATATGAATGTCACTTTTTACAAAACAAAAGAAAAAAAAAAGAAAGAAAGAAAGAAATATTTTCCGGAATCAGGAGATGTCATCTGTCAGACATTTCTTAGCGTAGAAATAAAAGTTTTTAGTGACATTATTCACACATCAGCATGATTAAGTTGATTTTTTCATGTTTTTGAAAAGAAATCAGGTGAATTTTCACAGAATCCAAACAGCGAAATCACTCAGATGTCACAGAGTCTCCAGTGTATTACTTACACTGAAGTGAAACTATTTCTCATTTTGCTGAGGAACCGCTAGAGGCCCCTGAGGGACCCCTGTGGGACCTCGGACCCCACTTTGGAAACCACTGTACTTATACTTTTTTTTTTTTTTTTTTTTTTTTTTAAGCGTCATGTTGGAGGATCGTTGTTGATTTCCAGGTCACATGGAATTGAGTCAAATAATTAGAACTGTTTTAAAGCACCAATATATTATTAATAAAATGATCATTTTGATTTCCAAAGTTATTATCATTTTTCTGAACAAAGTGCCTGTAAAGCTCTGCAGACGAGTAAATATTGTATTTAATTAGAAAAGAAAAAATACAAGAATTCCATGTAGGACACAGTGTACTGTCTCTGGGTTTGCTCTTTACGTCGTGTTTATGTCATTATTCCCTGTATATATATTTGATTGATCTCACAGTCTAATAACGGCCCCCAGCTGATCGGCTCTATTTCAATACAGCAGCCTCGGCGGACCAGAATGCATTGCTGCTTGCAGACAGCCGCCCGCTGCTTTGTGATCAGCGCTAATGTCTTTTCTTCGTGCTGTTTCTCATGAACAGAGACATTAATTATGCCACATTCTCGGCGCATAGCTTCTCCGCCGGGTTTAATAACTTGTTGAGCCACACTGTGTTAACTCTGACGAGCAGCGCCGCCGTTCCCGCTCTGAACTCCGGCCCGCCTTCGCCGTCAAGACAATCAATATTTAACAGGCGGTTTTAATTAGCGCACGGCAAATTCATGAAGTGTCACCGGTTTTCTTGGTGTCGCTGGAAATGTGTGTCCGAGTGAAGTGCTTTTTTTTTTTTTTTTTTTTTTCCTGTGTGTGCACGTCTCCATCGCGGCGCTCAGAGCTGCCACATCACTCCTCCTCCCTTTCCTCCAGCCGCTGGTTTCCATTCATTCCACGACGATATGAACATGAACTTTCAGAGCCTTCACACTTTCTTCACTCCAGTTTTCCATCAGCGGAATAAAGTCCTCCACATGAGTTTTCCTCAAAGCAGCAGCACTGTTGGCTTTTCAGGACTTCTTTTTCAAACTGAAACGCTCCCTCCTCCTCCTCCGCCGAGGAAAATAGTCCCTAAGCGGGGAAACGTTTTGCTTTCCACAGCCAATCATCAGCTGTGTGGTTTCTGGATGTTGAGGACTTTGTTCGCCACAGAAGCAGAACATTATAAGGCGGCTGCTTCAATCACAAATTCCCTGCATTTACACGGCGATGAATGAGCGGTGACTCAGGGAATACTTTTATTTAAGTACTTTTTACAGTTTACTTGTACAAAGGAGGTGTAGTGTGTGTCAGACAGGTGAAAGTAGACAGGTGAAGGGTTATGGTCATGTTTTTGGATCTGGGAAAAAAAAGGTCTGTGGTCTGTGTCCAGAGGTCTGTGATTTTTGTTGGGAGGATCCTGTTGGAGCGGCGCAGCTTTTAGTCGAAACAACAACCAAAGATCTGCAGAGCGAGTGGCTCTCTGTGTGCACACTGAAGTTGTTCCAAGCCTCGAATGCGACCCACAGGAGCGTCTCCTGAGCGAGTCACAAACCACTAAAGACACTCGGGCTGTGTTCGATATCAGCTGCTCGATCTCTTCATCCTCAGTGTGACGTCACACTGAGTCTGCAGAGCGCTCCAGCTGCAGAGTCGGAGGATTTTGTGACGATAGAAACGAGATTCACAAGATTTTTCGCTCGACGGCACGGTGTTGTTACTTACACGGCCACCAGAGGGCGATGCACTTTGAAACATAACTATAGGTCGTAATAAGCGGCTGTTCAAACGACCTACGGGCTTGTTTCTGGCCGGAGGTCAGGCTCATAAATCACATGTGAGATTCCTGTTTCCAAAAGGGGCATTCCCCCTGTTTTTCGTCCTGTTGGACTGCACTGAAGGCAGAGCGCTGAGACTCTGTACGGTTAGAAATGATGGCAATTAACATTTTAATACAACCTGGGTTGAAACATACATAACCCAACACACACACACACACACACACACACACACATATGCACATGCATGCATACATGTGGGCTATTTTATTTACACTCATGCATAACACTTGAGATGATATGGCAGCTTGCAGGCACTATGTGTCAGTGCACATGTATAAGGGCACACACACACACACACACACACACACACACACTCACACACACACACACACAGCGGTTGCTGCAGTAATGAAGATTTAATCACCTGGCTACTCACACTGAGTTATGAGGCTCTCTGTTACATTACAGCCATTAGGAGAACATAGGCTCATAGCTATTTTTCATTCACACACACACACACACACACACACACACACACACACACACACATGTTCTGAGTTCCACATGGGCATGATGCAATATTTCGAAAGAAACTTTCAAAACAAATATACGATAAAGCCATCAAACGAATGAGTGGATGATGAAAGAAAGAAAGAAAGGAAGAAAGAAAGAAATATAAATAGAAAAAAACAAATCAATTAAATAATAATAAAAAAAAAATAGGCAAAAAAAATGAATACATGCATACACTGAACAGTGAAATTATTATGGCTAATAATAATATCATGTAAGAATACTAATTCAAAAATAATCCTCACTTAAATACGAATGAAACCGAGCAAAACTCCTCAGAGTGGACGTTTGGTTTGTAGGTTAGAGAAATAAAATCCAGCTGCTCGTCCCGTGTGTGTGACCTTCAGTCTGCAGCGGGCGAGTCAAGGAAGGATTTGTTTTTGGAAATTTAGATTTGGGGCGGCCCTCAGCCCCATGTTGGGCCCCCACACAGCCAGGAGGGTTTCACTGAGTGGTTTATGTTCAGGCAGGTGTGTGTCAGCGTCATTTAATGGTGCGTATGTGGCACTAGCTGGAGCCTGATACTCCACTAATAATCAGAATAAAAGCCCAGTCAAATAGGAGAATATCAGCGCCTAATAACCATCAACCAAACTCTCAATCTTAAGACTACATTTCCCATCAGCCCCCTTGATTTACCTGACAGCATGGTCTCGGAAAGTGTCCTGCGAGGAAGCAGCGGCGTCACTCGGTTGTCTCCGCTGGACTGAGGCTGTTTGGTTTGATTCTCACGTGTGTGGACGTGAGAAAGTAAAAAAATATTCACTTTGAGAAAAGTCTTTGAAGGATTTGACAGTCAGAGTCACAGAAATCCTCCTTTTCTCTCTCTCGTTCAGCTCCTGGTGACTTTAGCTGATTTCTTTTTTTTTTTTTTTTTGCCTCAACCACGAAGAGCATGTCTATCTCTCTCTCTCTCTTTCACTGCAATTCACTGTCTGCCTCGCTCCACCATCTCTCTCTCTCTCTTTCTCTCTCTTTCACTGCAATTCACTGTCTGCCTCGCTCCACCGTCTCTCTCTCTCTTTCTCTCTCTTTCACTGCAATTCACTGTCTGCCTCGCTCCACCATGTCTCTCTCTCTCTCTCTCTGTCTCTCTCACTACTACTCACTGTCTGCCTCGCTCGACCATGTCTCTCTCTCTCTCTCTCTCTCTCTCTATCACTGCAAGTCACTGTCTGCCTCGCTCGACCATGTCTCTCTCTCTCTGTCTCTCTCTATCACTGCAAGTCACTGTCTGCCTCGCTCGACCATGTCTCTCTCTCTCTCTCTCTCTCTCTCACTGCAAGTCACTGTCTGCCTCGCTCGACCATGTCTCTCTCTCTATCTCTCTCTCTCTCTCTCTCACTGTAATTCACTGTCTGCATCGCTCAGCCATCTCTCTCTCTCTCTCTCTCTCTCACTGCAAGTCACTGTCTGCCTCGCTCGACCATGTCTCTCTCTCTCTGTCTCTCTCACTGTAATTCACTGTCTGCATCGCTCAGCCATCTCTCTCTCTCTCTCTCTCTCTCTCACTGCAAGTCACTGTCTGCCTCGCTCGACCATGTCTCTCTCTCTATCTCTCTCTCTCTCTCTCTCTCACTGTAATTCACTGTCTGCATCGCTCAGCCATCTCTCTCTCTCTCTCTCTCTCTCTATCACTGCAAGTCACTGTCTGCCTCGCTCGACCATGTCTCTCTCTCTCTCTCTCTCTGTCTCTCTCACTGCAAGTCACTGTCTGCCTCGCTCGACCATGTCTCTCTCTCTCTCTCTCTCTCTCTCTCTCTCTTCGCTGTCTCACTCACTTGTTTTTTTAACCCTTTTTTTTGGGAGAGTTTAAAATAAAACAGCACTGTAAAAAATGAGGAGTAAAACAGTCGTTGCTATTTGATGTTTCAGGGACTGTGTGTGTGTGTGTGTGTCTGTGTGTGTGTGTGTGTGTGTGTGTCTGTGTGTGTGTGTGTGTGTGTGTGTGTGTGACAGAGAGAGAGAGAGAGCTTAGTCATAAATGTGAATTTTACTTTGTGTTCTTTCTGAAACCGGTTTCTGCCAAAAAAGCCACATTTTGCTTGTTTTTTATTTCTTGCATTTTTATTTTATTGTATCCTTATAATATTATTATCTTATTATTGAAACAGTTTATTTCCCACTATCTATATAGGTCAGCTTTGTGAATTCTTTGTTATTTCTTGTTCTCTCTCTCTCTCTCTCTCTCACTCTCTTTCTGAAGAGCTAAAGAGGTTTTTGCAATTATTATTTTATTTTTGAGCAGAGAATTACCCACTCATTTGGCCCGTAATGGGGACTCTGCATTGTTGCCGGCCCTCCTGAAATTAATCCATTAGAAATGTTGGAGAACAAAAAATGAGCCTCAGACGGCACTAATTTCAAATCCCCAAGGTAATTTGGAGTCCTTACAACAATTTGTGCCTTTGAAAACCCGAAGCATGCTAATTTGTGTGAATAATACATGGAAGCAGATTGATTTTTCTTACCGTTTCTTTTTCTCTCTCTCCTCCCTCTGTGTGTGTGTTTGGAGGCCATCAGGATATTTTGTGTTTTCTGGAGGTTTTCTGTGGGCAGCGGACTGTGACCGCTATTCTGCTCAACATCCCAGAATAATAAAGACACAGAATATTAGTCAGGGTTTGTGATAATGGCATGCAACAAAAATGGATAAAGTGCAGAGAAATGAAATGAAATGACAGAAAAATGGAGGATATAAATGACAGACGACAGCGGGCTCGCAGTAGGAGGCTTTTGAATTTTCTGTCTTTACATGTTGAAACAAATCACACGTCCGGTTATGTGGAAATTAAAACACATATGGTTTAGATAAGAGGGCGGGCAAGTTTTCTTAGCTAATTGCATTAATTGGCGTTAATTGAGTAACTTTATCGACCGTATTCTCATGAAACGGTTCGTATGATATCGTACGAAAAATAATGCACAAATTTTCGTGCATATTCCTACGAATTTCCAGCAGCACGAGCGATCAGCACGCCTGCGCAAGCCCCGAAGCGAGAGCCTTAAGAAAAATGGCGGACATTCCTTTTATTCTCAGTGGAAAATGCAATATTTTAAGAGAGCTTATGCATTCAAATGCGTTTTGATAACATTTCTAGCGGGAAATGTGCATTTTATTTCCAAAATCTTCGTTCAGTTAGTGTATATAATGTTTACTTTGTTAGTTATTATGAAGATTCTTTCAGGTTTCTATCGTTGCTATGGCTGTTGCTATGGACGCTGCTACCACTGTCGCTGATGTAGCTTCCGCTCGGAAGTGTTGTCCTCACTGACTGTCACCGTGGAAATCTGGGGAGGGAGGCATGGGGTTAACCTGCTCTCACAGAAATCCGTGAAATGAGCATGACCTCCTAATAACGCATTGCGTGCTCCTCGCATGTGACCTGTTTTAATCGATTTCTATGGTTTTAATTCCGTGTGATCACCACACAAACAGTGTTCACTGGAAGTCGGCGAGATTTCGTGAACAACTGAACGAAGATTTTGGAAATAAAATGCACATTTCCCGCTAGAAATGTTATCAAAACGCATTTGAATGCATAAGCTCTCTTAAAATATTGCATTTTCCACTGAGAATAAAAGGAATGTGCGACATTTATTTTGTTTTCACAGTAAGACCAGCCTGCAGCGCATAGGTCACATGATCACAACTTTCTGGTTCACAATTACGTGGGAAATATACGAATTATAGTGCAATATTTTTCGTAGGAATTTGTACGAACGTTGAATGAGAACAGCCTGCGCAACGAGCATTTTATCCGTAACGGAAGATGGTGATTTGATCAAAGATATGAAAAGTTTGGTTTTGGCCACAAGGTGTCGCTGTGGGTCTGTGTCGGCATATCAGGGCCGTAAAGCCGGGGAGGGGGGGGTGATATTCTGAGAAAAAAAGAAAAAAAAAGTCAGAATTTATGAGATTAAATTTGCAAATTTACAAGAAAAACACTTGTATATTCACTGAGATTAAAGTGGTAAATTTACAAGAAAAAACTCAGATATTCTCTAAGATTAAATTTGCAAATTTACAAAAAAAAAAAAAAAAAAAAAAAAAAACCCATATTCCTTGAGATTAAAGTGGTAAATTTACAAGAAAAAAACAAAAAAAAACACGGATATTCTTTGAGAGTAATGTGATTGATTTAGGAGAAAAAACTCACAGATTTATGAGAAAAAAAAACCTGACAGATTCTGACTGAATCCCACAGGAGAAGGACAACTCGTTTTCACAGGTTTTTATCTTGTAAATTCACTACTTTAATCTGAGGGTTTTTTGTAATAAATAAATTTTAACTAATTTTTTCCCCCCTCTACCATGGCTGTAATGTGCTGTCGTATAAAAATGATGTACATGGCATTTAAAATGTTATGAGTTAAAATTGAAAAGGTGGCTGAGTTTTGGGTGAGGGCGTGCGCGCGCGCACACACACACACACACACACACACACACACACGCTCTCCTCGCTCCTTTCAGTCTTTTCACGGGAAATTCTCGGATGCATTTTTCTGTTGTTATGAAACCTCTTTGATGTTTCTAATCTACACAAAGCTGCGCTCTCTGGGGCCTTTTCAAAGAAAAACACACCAATATGAATGGCAATTAGTCTGTGTGTGTGTGTGTGTGTGTGTGTGTGTGGACTCGTGCTCCCCAGCTTTTGATTCCTACCTTTTTTCTTGGCTAAAAGACGCTGATGTGTGGGAGTGGGATAATTAGCAGCGCTGCAGGGATTTATTTAATCTTCACTGAGGTCCAAACTTTATAATATCTGTTTTTTCTTTTTTTTTTTTGTGGTCATTTTAATTCACTCTACTTATCAATTTTAATGCAACTTAACAACAAACAGAGCTTTATTTACTGCCTTGCTGTGGGACAACACAGATTATGTAACGGGGGTTTAGCGTGGAGGGGAAGTAAATGACATGTTTGCTGCATTTTAACATCAAAAACAACAACATTTAAGTGACTGCATCTATTTTATTCAAATAATAATACAGGAATAATACATGTTTTCCACATAAATTGTTCTTTTTTATTCTAAAAAAATAAGAATATATATATTCAATCAGTCTGTTGAATGGGCTTCTATAAAACACCAAGGATCGAATTTAACTTTTTAAACTCTTTCACTTTTACTGCAGTAAAACTAACAGTACTTCTACTTGTACTGCAGTCACATACCAGCAGAGGAACAGTACTTCTACTTCTACTGCAGTCACATACCAGCAGAGGAACAGTACTTCTACTTCTACTACAGTCAGATACCAGCAGAGGAACAGTACTTCTACTTCTACTGCAGTCAGATACTAGCAGAGGAACAGTACTTCTACTTCTACGTTCCACCACTAGTGAGGACTGGTTTCAAAAATGGTGCATTATGGGTGAAATATACCTTTAATATTAGCACTAGATCGTAGAGCTCGTACCTAAAATTACCGAAAAACACAGAAAAAAAGTAAAAATCGCACATCTTAACACTTTGAACTTATAACTCTGCTCCAGTGAGTATTTGTGTACGTTGTGCTCTTTTGAAATCATCATCATCATCGTCAGAAGAGGAAGAGGAGGAGGAGGAGCAGGAGGAGGAGGAGGAGGAGGTGTGAAAGGAGTGATGCTGGTGCAGTGGGAGGAGAAGAGGAGGTGAAGAGGAGGTGAAGAGGAGGTGAAGAGGAGGCGTCTCACTCCTCCAGCCGGAGCTGAGAGACTTAGAGACACTTCAGGATGAAAAAAAGAAAAAGACGTGATGTTAGAAGAAAGTGACGGAGGAGAGGAGGAAGAGGAGAAGAGGAGTGATGCATGAGAGATGGACAAGCCTTCAGGAGGAGGAGGAAGAGGAGGAGGAGGAGGAAGAGGAAGAAGTGGAGGAGGAGGAAGAGGAAGAAGAGGAGGAGGAAGAAGAGGAAGAGGAAGAGGAAAAGAGGAGGATGAGGTGAGGGAGGAGGAGGAGGAAGAGGAAAAAGAGGAGGAGGAGGAGGAGGAGTGTGTTTGACGAACATGAAGAGCATCGCAGCACAGCAACTCCCATTAGATCAAACATTAATAATAATAATAATTATTATTATTATTTTTATTTTTTTTAATGTCATTTTTTGATGAAAATGGCCAAGAAATGACTTAATTATTTAATTAATTAATCAATTAATTAATAAATGGTGACAGTGTTTCAGTGGAACACTTTTTAAATATGTTTTTAAAGGGAAATTGTTTAACTTTCGGAGCATCAATGAAGTTTACGTTATATTCATCAGCCTCACCTGCATTAATCTGTATTTATCTGTATTTAATTATCAGTACACCAGTGTCATATGTTATTATTTTGTGCACCAAACTGCACAACAACCCTTTACTGAAGTGAACAATAAACTGAAAACATCGACCTCAGTGCAAGACAAGATGGAAGAAAATCTTCCATTCAAAAAAAAAAATATATATATTTTTTAAATGTATTTATTTAGTTTTTTAGCTGCTGATGTGCCGCCAGCCTGATGAAGTTCACGTGCAGAAAAAAAAAAAAAAAAATGAAAAATGAATCTGATTATGGAAATCCTGCTAACGAGCCTGTACATGCATGTAAATGTGAGCAGTAAAATGTAAATGATGCATCTCACACACACACACACACACACACACACACACACACACACACACACAGGCAGTGAAAATCTCCTGAGCTGAGGCTGAACACAGAGACTGAACCGAAGATGTTCTGCACGTACAGACAGTTCACTCCAAATCAAATTGGGTGTAATTATTTTAACCGAACAAGATTAATCCTGCGCTCGCCGGCTTTGTGCAGTTTAACCCGATTCCTCCATTGTTACCTACAAAAAGCCCGAAAAAGCCAATTTCTTTTCAGTCAGAGGTTATTATAATCCTTTTATGCCTTTAATACGTTTCTCTTTGTGCGCCTGCACGCACATTTCACAGCAGGCCCTCAGATTCCCACACAGCACTTTACGTGTTCACGCATGTGTTTGCTGTTGTTTGTTTGTTTGTTTGTTTCTGCGTTTCCGTGTGCACATCTGTTCGTCTGCACGTAGAGATTGTGCTCCTGATTGTCTTCATTTCACACAAGCCAATTTCCAAGATATTATGTTTTTCAATTTCAAGGAGCTTTCCTCCAATCACAGCCTCACGGAAAGCTTAGAGGTCCAGTGGATCTCCCAGCACTGTCGGGGACACTGAACGCCTCGTCCTCAAATTAAAACAATCAGAATCAGAAAGTCATGCATTTAAATAGAGTGCAGGGTGTACCCAAACTAACACACATACACTGTACGGACAAAAGTATTGAGCCACAGCTCTTCATCAGTGAGTTCAGGTGTTTCCTTCAGTCCCGTCCCCACAGGTGTGTAACCTCCAGCAGCAGCCATGCAGTCTGCCTTCACCAACATCAGTGACAGAGCGTCTGGTTCTAAAGAGCTCACTGAGTTCAGGTGCTGCTGGAATAGTGATGGAACAGGAAGCCACTGCTGCAACAAGTCAGCTGCTCAAGCTTCTTCCCTCCTAGATATTCCACCATCAGCTGGAAGTGGGATTATTGCAGATATTCCACCATCAGCTGGAAGTGGGATTATTGCAAAGTGGAAGCGTTTAGGAACCACAGCGACTCGGCCACCAGGGGGCGGCACCACGTAAAGTCACAGAGCGGGGTCGCCGAGCGCCGAGGCTCATAGTGCGTAAAAGAGTCCGACGCTCTGCTGACTCAGGACCTGCAGAGCTCCAAACCTCCTCTGGCATCAACATCAGCACAGAAACTGATCAGGCTCCTCCATGAGGACGTCTGAGGGACCAGTCTGGGTTTGGGGAACGCCAGGAGAACGTTCCCTGCCTCCAGGAGAACGATCTCAGCCCCGACCTCAACCCCATCCAACACCTTTGGGATCAACTAGAGCAAAACAAGCTCAGCTCGCCTTCACACTGCAAAAACACAAAATCTTACCAAGATTATTTGTCTCATTTCAAGTCAAAATGTCTTATTTCTAGTCAAAATATCTCATTACACTTAAAATAAGACATGATCACCTCAGAAGTAACTTGTTTTTAGACAATTTTCACTTGTTTCAAGTGAAAATTCACTTGAAACAAGTGAAAATTTGCTTGTTTCATTGGCAAAATTTGCCAGTGGAAAAAGTGAAAATTCACTTGAAACAAGTGAAAATTTGCTAGAAACAAGAAACAAATTTTGCCAATGAAACAAGCAAATTTTCACTTGTTTCAAGCAAATTTTCACTTGAAACAAGAGACAATTGTCTAAAAACAAGTTACTTCTGAGGTGATCATGTCTTATTTTAAGTGTAATGAGATATTTTGACTAGAAATAAGGCATTTTTGACTTGAAATAAGACAAATAATCTTGGTAAGATTTTGAGTTTTTGCAGTGCACCGGGTACGATCAGTGGAACATTAGACTTTATCTTAGTTTGAACAGAATGACTAACAAGGCATCCGCTGAAGACACCCCTCTGACCAGCCACAGAGATGCTACACAGGTGGATTCTGGGAAATGTAGTCCAATACAAAGCAAAGGTATCAGGATGAATGCAACAGCTCAGACGGCTGAGCAGGATGCACGAGGGGACGCAAACAAAAACCTTCAAAAGGGCTCGAGTTTGTGTGCACATTATTTCAAAAGTGGAGTCGGTTCCTATTAAAGGTGCATATTTTCAGTTCCATCATTTATTTAGAAATAAAATCATGGAGACGGGAGAGGCAGCTTCATGTTTTTTCAGACGTTTCGGGCCTTTGAAACCTGTCCAAGCCCTCACCTTTATATCTAATATTATATCAGCGTCACTGAGGAAATCCAGATTTCGGCTGACAGCAGTGATATTGAGCTGTCTGAATGCGTCTGGGTGAGTGTGAGGTGTGCAACGGTAACGCTGTGAGATATGAAATGCGAAATATGAAATATGAACTTTAGTCAAGTCTCCGTCAAGGTGGAAGTTTCTCACTTGATGACATTTATTTCTGAAAAAAAGAAACAAAAAAAACAAAACAAAACAAGCTGCGCCGCTCTCCCCGTCATTAAATGGACTTTCTGAAAACAGAGGCGTCTCTTCACGCTGATGCTGGGATGGGCTCGGCTCCCAGTCGTCTGTCAGCTGGTTTCCACTGGTTCCAGCTGGTTTTGCCGTCGAACACCGCGCGGCCGCCGTAAATCAGCAGAACGAGCCGCAGTTAGAGAGACTGAAGGCGCTCCACGCGCTCACCGGGGGCCGCCTGGCATTTCTGAAATGTGTTTCCCCCGTTAATAATTTAATAATCGTGCGCAGTGATGGCTGAGCCGGCTCGCTCGAGTCCAGTAAAAACAGAAAACACACACACACACACACACACACACACACACACACACACACACCTCACAGGGCCTCACTGCTTTGATTTCCAGCCCTGTTTACTGCTGGATTTTTCATCATCATTTTTATTTTTTTGTTTTTATTTATTTTCAGTTTCTTTTCTCCCTCCTTAAGTCCAACACTGCTTGTCCACCTTATTTTTCTTTTTTTTTTTTCAAGTTATTCCATACTTGCACTTACCATACTAGCTTTTCTTTGAAACACGCTCTATAAATCAGTTATTATTGACACAATTATTATATTTAGTAGTATCATAGAGAATTGAACCTAAAGTCACATCACCCCTGATCCGCCACATAAAGGACTTCAACAATCACAAATTAGCTCCACATTAATTCGGAGACATTTTGCTGTGAAAACAGACCGTCAGCACCCACTTCCTCTCCAGTTCCTCTCCGTTCCCTCTCCGGTCCTCTCCAGTTCCTCTCCAGTTCCTCTCAGTTCCTCTCAGTTCCTCTCCAGTTCCTCTCCGGTTCCTCTCCGGTTCCTCCAGTTCCTCTCCGGTTCCTCTCAGTTCCTCTCAGTTCCTCTCCGGTTCCTCTCCGGTTCCTCCCCGGTTCCTCTCCGGTTCCTCCAGTTCCTCTCAGTTCCTCTCCAGTTCCTCTCCAGTTCCTCTCCAGTTCCTCCAGTTCCTCTCCAGTTCCTCCCCAGTTCCTCTCCAGTTCCTCCCCAGTTCCTCTCCAGTTCCTCTCCAGTTCCTCCAGTTCCTCTCCGGTTCCTCTCCGGTTCCTCCAGTTCCTCTCCGGTTCCTCTCCGGTTCCTCTAAGTTCCTCTCCGGTTCCTCTCCAGTTCCTCTCCGGTTCCTCTCCGGTTCCTCTCCGGTTCCTCTCCACTTCCTCCCCAGTTCCTCCCCAGTTCCTCTCCGGTTCCTCTCCGGTTCCTCCCCGGTTCCTCTCAGTTCATCTCCAGTTCCTCCAGTTCCTCTCCAGTTCCTCCCCAGTTCATCTCCAGTTCCTCCAGTTCCTCCAGTTCCTCTCCAGTTCCTCTCCAGTTCCTCTCCAGTTACTCCAGTTCCTCTCCAGTTCCTCTCCAGTTCCTCTCCAGTTCCTCCAGTTCCTCTCCAGTTCCTCTCAGTTCCTCTCCAGTTCCTCCAGTTCCTCTCCGGTTCCTCTCCGGTTCCTCCAGTTCCTCTCCGGTTCCTCTTCGGTTCCTCTCCGGTTCCTCTCCAGTTCCTCCCCAGTTCCTCTCCAGTTCCTCTCCAGTTCCTCTCAGTTCCTCCCCAGTTCCTCCAGTTCCTCTCCAGTTCCTCTCCAGTTCCTCTCAGTTCCTCTCCAGTTCCTCTCCGGTTCCTCCCCAGTTCCTCCCCAGTTCCTCCAGTTCCTCTCCAGTTCCTCTCCAGTTCCTCTCAGTTCCTCTCCAGTTCCTCTCCAGTTCCTCTCAGTTCCTCTCCAGTTCCTCTCCGGTTCCTCTCCAGTTCCTCCCCAGTTCCTCTCCACTCCCTCTCTAACTGGATGTCACAAGATGATTAAGACATTCAGACAAAACATTTTCATATGTATCAAGATTATTTCTTTCAGATTTGACTGTTTTTTTCAGTTTTCTTGTGAAGTTTGGAGTCGTTTTGAAACGTGACGCCTCCTCCTCCTCCTCCTCCTCCTCCTCCTCCTCCTCTGATGATGATGATGATGATGAGGAAGCCAGGAACCAAAAACTCTGAGAACCGCAGATCTGGATGCATCGGGTTTTGGTGTTAAAGACGGCGGCCATGTTGCCTCAGACGGCCTGCGTCAGTGGAGAACCCTCCGGGAACAGAATCCTAAAATCTGCAACTGGAAGTTCAGTTTTCTGCAAATTTCTGCAGACTGAAGCGTTTTTTTTCCCCTAGAACTGCAATGGTGTCTATGCTGGGAAAGTAAAACTGGCTGTCGGCGGTTATCAGAGCCAACCTCGAATGCCACAACAACAGATCCGACTCATTCTGCCTTTAACAGCATTTTTTTTTTCCTAGGATGGTGACGGCGTCCACTCCGTCACCAAACAACTGGAAATCCCTTTTGAAAACATGATTTTGGTAACGTAATGCAATGTGATGTGATGTGATGTGTAATGTAATGGAGACGGAAGAAAGGAAGGAGAAGGGTGATGGGAAAAAAAAAAAAAATCACTTCCAATATTTAGATCCTGTTCAGGGAGGCGGACGCTCGACTGCACCTTTAAATGCAAATTCACCCGAAAATCTTCATGTTACATTATTAAAGCAGGAAAAACACATCACACACACACACACACACACACACACACACACACACACACAGCAGCAGCATTTTATTGCGCTCCTTCAGTAATAATCTCGTCCCGAGTCTCTGTGTTACGGCGCTCGGGGACAGTGAACGCACCACAACGCCTGTAAAAAAAACACAAAACAGCCTTTCTGTTTTTCAGTCGGCTCCGGTGTGTTTACTGTCCCTCTGACGCCTCGTAAAAAAAACATTAAAAAAAAAAAAAAAAAGAGGACGGATGAGGCGCGACGCCTTCAGGTGGAGAGAAGTTTTCGGTCGTGGTTGAGGGAGAATTTCTTTTTTTTTCTTTCTTTCTTTTCTTTTCTTTTTTTTCCGCCTCTTCGCTCCTCAGTCAATTTGCACGGCCGCGGTTCAGCAGTTCAAACACGACAGAACAAAGACTATTAAGAGGAGCTGCAGCTCCAAACGCACTGTGAGCTACTTATCTGCACTCTGCTAATAGGAGGTGCAGCGCAGTGTGTGTGTGTGTGTGTGTGTGTGTGTGTGTGTGTGTGTGTGTGTGTGTGTGTGTGTAGGCTTGCTATTGTAGTTAATGAAGATTCCCGTCCCCCCAAAAAAGGGATTGAGATCATGGAGAGGACAGCCGAGCTGAGAATAGCTCCCTGATTATTAAACAAGCTCTCCCTTTATCTCCCTCTCCCTCTCCTCCTTCTCCGCCTCTTTTCTCTTTTCTCATCTCCTCCCTCTCCCTTCTCTCTCTCTCTCTCTCTCCTCGTTCTCTTTCTCTCTCGCTCTCCCTCCTCACATTCATTTGTCTTCCTTTATTCTTTCTCTCGTCCCTGTTGGTTTTTTCCCAGCTTCTCTCTCCTCCTGCCGCTTTGCCTTCCCTGCTTTCCTACTTTCTCTCTCTCTCTCTCTCCCTCCATCTCATCCTTCCTTTTCCTCTATCCTTTCTTTTTCTTTCCTTCTTTCCTTCTTTATTCCTTTCCTCTTTGACTCCCCCATCTTCTGTGTTGCTTCATTTTCTCCCCTTTCTCTCTCTCTCCTTCTCTCGCTCTGAATTCAGATTTTTTTCTGGAGGTTTGTAGCTCTATCGTTCACGTTTTTAGAAAAGTAATATTTAAAGAGGAGAGGAAGTGAGAGGAGAGGAAACAACTCGTTTTTTTCGACTCCCTGTTCTTCTTCTTTCTCCACAGCAACCTGATGCGTTTTTGGCCTCGTCTGTTTTTGCTACTGTTTTAAATTCTGGCTACACCTGCATCCAGACAGATCTACACCACCACCACCATCATCATCATCATCATCATAATTATAACATTTATTTATACATGTTCAAAAAAAACAAAACAAAACAAAACAAAGTGGAATGGAAATAAAAGATAAGACGTGCCGCTGCGATATGAGACGGTTTGTTGCAGCCCTCCTGTTCTGTTCACATTTTCTTTTACAAATTTATCTTTTATGTTTGGGCTCAATTTGACTCCAGCAGTTTAAACCTCCACTTAATTATTATAACTAAAATTGTTCTCAAAGTTTATGTGTTAGGTACTTTATGTTTCTTTGTTGACGACCTAAATATCCCTTTAAATAAGACATACTTGCATCACTTGTTTCAAGTGAAAATTGTCTAAAAACAATTTATTTCTGAGGTGATCATGTCTTATTTTAAGTGTAATGAGATATTTTGACTAGAAATAAGACATTTTGACTTGAAATAAGACAAATAATCTTGGTAAGATTTTGAGTTTTTGCAGTGAATAGTAGTAGACATTGTTTTTAAGTTGAAAAGGCATTTAATGCTGATTGCTGGCTTGGTGTGTGACTGATGATGTGCACTCCGGCTCGGACGTTCTGTTCAGTTATTGTTTCTCCCGTGTTGCTGACGCAGTTCACTTGTATATTCAACACGAAAAACGCTGTTGTTTTGTGAATCAGTAGCGGCATTGGTAAAAACACATCTGAGACTTGAATCCCGCGCGTCTGGCTTTTGTGCAACCAAAGGTACATCCATCAGCCCCATCACTGAATGATTCAGCCCCACTACAGCACCAGCAAGGAAAAACCCCTGGTGCTGCCACGGATAGATAGATAGATAGGTAGATACAAAAGATAAAAAAAAAAACAAAAAAAAACGAAGACGGACTCTTCTCCATGCAGAAAGTGTCGTCTGGCGGCTGCATTCAGGAAAAGTCTGAAACATCTGCACTTGTGCACATTTTGCTCTTTTGCATTTTCTGCAGTGGAAATAACAGAAATATCTCAAATCCAGCCTGAATGTATTTTGTGTGTGTGTGTGTGTGTGTGTGTGTGTGAGTCCTCTCAAACATACTGCCCGTTTTATTCACTCGGTGTATTTTTGGCAGCCTCATACAGCAGCGCCGTCACACACACACACTCACACACACACACACACACACACACACACACACACACACACACACACACACACCCTTCAGGTTCAGGTTCAAGTTGATCTAAATGTCAGTGTTTACCGTCTCAAAGGGCTTCAGACGCCCACGTGTTTACAGCCAACAGGACGCCGCTCCCGCGAGAAAACACACACACACACACACACACACACACACACACACACAAAGTCAAGGAGAGGAGGGAGAACTTTAGGAAAAGTGTAGAGATAAATTAAAGCAACGAAGCTTTAACACCTTCCAGTTCCCAGAGTCCCTGCATTTCTTAGAGCGCCATAAACGCACCACGTTAGCGTCGTTAGCGTCATTAGCGCAGCAGTTTGTTCTGCCTTGCCGCCGTGTTGCCGCGTGACCCCGGGCCTCTGGCGTTCGCGGCGAGGAGCGAGGCGGCGTGCGATGTTTAACGAGAGCAATTAAGCCGCCGAGTCGCCGCCCGCCCGCGCCGCTCGCCGTTCATTACCCTTCACTAATGTGAAAGTGACCCGTTTTTTTTATGGGACGGAGTTGTTTTATTATTTTTCTCTTTCTTTGCCGTCACGTTGATGCGTTAAATTGCTCGTAAAGCGGCGGCGAGGCGGACGTAACGACTTTATGAGGAATTAAGACGTTCTTCATTAACGCTGAAGGCTTCGCTTGCAATTAAGAGCCGATTTCCTCATAAGGACAGAGGCCCCGCCCCCCTCGTTAAGTTGCAAGAGTCCGCTGGTGTTAAATCTGCACATCGGCACACACACAAACATACAAGCACATTACACACACACACACACAAACACACACACACACAGCTCTGGCCCAGGTGTAAAGCAGCCATTCAGTAATCAGTGGTGTGTGTGCGTGTGTGTGTGTGTGTGTGGGGATCAAACACCGGCTACGGCCAGCTCGCCATTTGAACACAAAGATCAAGAGGAAACACAGAAAGGAAAAGAGGTTGTTGTTTTATTTATTCGTCTTTTTTCTCTCAGCGCCATAGAGGCCAGGCTGCTACACACACACACACACACACACACACACACACACACACACACTGATATGATGCATAAATGGATGCAGAAACACACAGGTGGCAGGTTTCTGCTGAGGAAAACAAACAAGTGAAATTTAACACGATGAGCTAAAAAAATAAAATAAAAATCCAGAAATGAGGAAGATGGTTTTTAGAGTTCAAATAAAAAGCTCCGTGCAGCAGGACTGACCGAAAACAGAAAACATGTTCACGTGGGTTAGAAGGAGATGGGACTTGAAACAGGATTTATTTTATTCTCCAGGAAGTGGAACTGAGTGAGATTGAGACTGAGATTGATTTCACGTGAAAACAGGAAGTCGTGTGACGCTGTAACTACAATAATCTGCTCTTCCTCACATCCGCACTGCGTCCACGTTGATTTTAGAAAAGTGAGATTTTGAAATGTGAATTTATCAAATCAGATCCAAATGTCATTCGGAGGAGGCTTGAAATGCGACTAACGCCGGATTTCTGCAGGTGCGGCTCAGTCTGGACGCCCGAACTGGATTTCCGACTCTTTTCCGAGGCTTGAAACGTGACACAACGGCGACGTCAAATCATCTTCATTGCCGCTCCGCTGCACCTCGCTCTCTCTGGGTCTGACGTTGTTGTTGTTGTGTGTCGTGTTGCAAGAGACGGAAAGACTGAGATGCATATGAAAAACAAAAAAAAACTGACTGGAGTCGTATTTCAAACCTCCTCCAGACGTGGTTTGGATCTGATTTGCTAAAGTCGCATTTCAAAATCTTTCTTTTAATCATCAGTCTGGACCGGACAGAAGACAGATTTGGGCTGAACAAGGCCTCCGTCGTCCCGGACAAACCTCCAACATGGGAGTAAAAATGGCGGCGAGTTGTTGTCGTCTTTATCGGCGGCTGGCGCTCAAACATTTACGCTAAAGAGCCGTCTGACTCCGTCTCGTTGGTTTTTCGTCCCGCGAGGCCAAACCTACGAGGCTTGAGCTTTTCATCCGCTCTGCTGGACGTCGGCTCACTTGCTCAGTCTTGCCTTGTCGCCTCGTGCAGCTCTGGTTTCATTCAGGAATCTGCAAGTGGATTGAGATAATCCCATTTATCCCCAGTGAAGTTTCACTCATTTTGATTTTTTTTTTTTTTTTTTTCCTGGGAACAAGTTTAAATCTGTTGAAACGAGGCAGAGTCGGGCAGATCAGCCACTAGGATCAAGAAAATGACTCGAGTCAAGAAAATTCAGGAAATAAGTTGATTAGTTGATTTCTTTTTTTTTTTACCCTGTTTGAAGAAAAATAAGATTTGAACACTGAAAATGAGCCTGAATGATTTATTACGATGGAGGTTTGTTTTTTTTTTTTTTTGCAGTATTTCCATTTAGAGGAGACAGAAAGACGGGGAAGTCAAAATATCCCCACAATGGAGGGTTTTCTTCATCTCTGTATCTTTACGCAGACATTTGGCCCTCAGAAATATCAAAGTGAAAGACAATCTGGCATGCTGTTTGACACAGACATACATGAACCTGATATCTGTGGAAGGCAAATGTACGTATGATCTGCGATGCTCTTTGATTCCAGAGTTAATTATCCTGCGAGGATTTGGTGAATGCTACATTGTTCAGTATTTGTGACTTATTTGGACCTAATGCTCTCTGACTGACAGCCGGCTGAAAGCCACTAATTAGGCCAGTGAGGGGGTTTATTTTATTTATTTAGTTACGGCTGGCTAAAAGTACACTGAATAAAGCCACACTGGAGTGGGTTGTTTTTTTTCCATCTGGACATGCTGTATAGCTCCCTCTTTATCTTTTTGTTCTTTCTGTTTTATTCTCGCTGCACGACTCTCTCTCCGGCCCTCGCTGAATCGTAGCGAGGGCTCTTCTGCACAGCGAAATCAAATGAGAGCACTGAATAAATTGTGAAAATGCAGTCTGTACAGCATGTAGGATCGGCTTAATTGACGGCTGCTCGCTCTCTCTCTCTCCCTCCCTCTCTCTCTCTCTTCCTGCCTCCCTTGGCTCTCGCTCTCTAGTAAAAGCCTCATGCACGCTGAAAATGAAATGATTAAGATCCAGCCACACTGCGCCGGTGCAGCCTGTAAACCATACAGTGGTTTAATTACTAACCTCGGTCACTCTCTCTCTCTCTCTCTCTCTCTCTCTCTCTCTCTCTCTCTCTCTCTCTCTCTCTCTCTCTCTCTCTCTCTCTCTCTCTCCATCTCTCTCTCTCTCTCATTCAGCTGGCTACATGGGACTCGATCCACGGCCTGAACGGCAGCCTGAAGGAGAGTCGCATTGAGAACGGCATGCAGGGAGTGATGGTCAAAGTCGTCACCTTGCTGGTAGGCGGCGCACATCGTTTACATACATTTAGTTGACAGCGCTGCCTTACACAGACTTTTATTTATTTATCTGAGCTTAATTTATCGAGGTTGCACTCACTAATCTGTGCTATCTCAAATCAACCAAAAGGTCGGCACAGTTTTATGAATTTAAGAGCTCAAAATATCAGATTGAGAGTCCAAAAACTGAACTGTGAACGATGTACTAAATGGTGTGCATAATTTAAGTTTTTAGGTTTTTCTTTCCTAGCATGAAATTATTTTAAAAATGGCCTCTCCAGGGCTCTGTAGGCACCCTTGTGCACTAATTGCAGATGATACAGGGATAAGAAGCTGAAGGGAAAGATGAGAGCGTTACAATAACCTGAGTGAGAACAGCAAGGGGCCGAGTATTGCGCCCTGAGGAACGCCTCACGAGGTGCAAGACCAGGACGATGAGATTTCTTACCACATAACCCAAAGCTCTGTCAGCCAAACATGATGAAAACCAGTTAAGAGCATCACCACTGATGCCAGTTTAGTTTTTGAGGCATTCAAGTACAATGCCTTGATCAGTAGTAGGCCTATCAACTGTATTTTGTACACGTCTTATTGCCCCAGGTTCTTCAATCAAAATTCAAGAAAAAAATAAATAAATGAAAAAGAGGCCCTTGAGCTCACTGATTTTGGTGCAGCCCAGGGTAAGAGAGTCTTTTTACATTCAGTTCTGCCAAAAGTTGCACTAAAATCTAAATATATTTAAATAGAGCGGCAAACAGGAGGTCATTAGTTACTTTAATTAGGGCAGTTTCTGTGCTGTGAAGAGCCCATTAAACCTGACCAAGCTGCTGAAAAGACAACATTACTTAATAAGAATCTCTCTGCAGGAGGATCCCTTTGTAATGGTGGCAGAAAACATCCTGGGGCAGCCGAAGAGGTATAAGGGCTTCTCCGTCGACGTGCTGGATGCCTTGGCCAAGATCCTGGGATTCAAATATGAAATCTACCAGGTGGGTTTAGCTGACATGTTCAGGTTTAGTTCAAGTTTTTTTTTTTCTCCCACTATTTGAACACACAAATATCAGAAAAAAGATCTTGGGGGAAAAAAGGGGAACACAGTCCAGCATTGCACATTCGAAGCTGTTGAATTGGGTTCCAGCCTTTGTATTAGACATGCTGAGATGTGATGGAGCCAAATGCACAAATACGATGCCAAATACACAAAATTCTGCATTAAGACCCTATTAGGCCAGGACTCAAACCTCCATTAGCCCTGTGCTAACATGCATTTCACACTTGTGATTTAAAATATGGGATGCCTCCACTCTTTGCCCAGGGCTGACTGAACCCCCTTTCCAGAGCAGGATTATCCCTGTTTTTCAGGAGAGATATCCCCAGAAAGTCAGAACTGAGTCATGCTTCTGGCAGATTGGTGAACGATCTCAGCACCTCTGGACACAGTCGGACTGGGAACAAAATTTTCATTCGGACCAGCCCCCCTTTTCCCCAACATGTGCACTTATGAGTTGCATAAAGCAATATCAGGCTATTTATAGCATATAGGCCAAGCAACAGATATCAAGCTGGCACCCTGACAGCAGGTGTACTTACAGGGTTTCATGAAGTAATATAAGAAATACATTGCAAAGAAACAGCCTGGAGGAAAAGGTGGCACCCCAAGAGGCTTATTCGTTCGACAATGGGCAAACCAACTCTCTGTGCACTTATGCTGCAATCCCTAACTTAAATAAAACACAGATTACGAAATCACATATCATGAATATAGTGCATGACAAAATGCATGGCTGTTATCATACAACCAAACAGCCAAACTCAGTTTTCACACTGGACAAAAGCTTTCCTTATTGCAGGCTTGGCCTAACGATGATATGGAAATGTGTCTGAGGTTGAACCTTAATTAAAAGCGCTCCATTTAGTCCATGATCCAACGTTGTGTTCGCAGCTGATCTGATGTAATTCACACATCAGGCTCAACAGTCACTATTTAAACAGGTTTATTCAGTGCTGTCGTCAGGCTGTCACAAGCTCCAGGCTGCCCCCTAGTGGAGCGAGCCGGAGCCACTGACCAGCTGAGCCATAATGACATTTATAAAGCAGCATGTCCTACCTGAGAAGACATCATCATCATCATCATCATCATCATCATCATCATCACTGTGCTAATTATTCCATCAGTGTCCAAAGCCATAATAGTGTCTTTCTCCACAGCCAGAGGCGTTGACACCTCAAGATGAGCTTGCGTCGTAATCTATATATCTATTCTTTTTTTATGAATTTACAATAAATGTGTTAGCTCAAAACATGTTGCAGCATCAGCACCGAGACGTTTCAGGACGAGTCAGGATGTTAGGGATGTTATGCATCACTATGGCAACGGCTCAAACTCCGTTCTCTGAAGCTGCTTTGACCCCAAAGAACCGTGAGTTGAATGACGTTGGCAGCGTAACTCGAGGTTAGAATCCAAGTTATAACAAAATCAATGGAATACTTTTTAGAGCAATAAAATGTCTGTTGTCCAATCAATACCGCTCTCTGAGTGATTTTCAGTGTGATTTGTGAACTCACGGCTAATTGTAAGGCCTGGATTAATAAGTACAAGCGTGAACCGAAGCCGACCTCGACCCTGGGCTACGATAAACCCAGGAAGTGTGAAAAGGACTTAAATAACCACAACTCTCTTTTGATTTTTTGTTATCTATTCCAATTTAAAGCTTGAATTTGTGTGAAATTTGGATTGCATGCCACACAACAGATAAAATGCAGCCATGTACGAGCCACGTTACACCAAGCGCATGAACAGTCAGTGGAGAATCACAGGTTTGCAGCACGTTGGAGACTGATGGCTGCAACATGTGTTGGTCTGAACAGAGACCCTCGATGAATTCCCAAAACGCCAAATATATCTGTCTTCTCTCCCAGGTTGCAGACAGCAAGTACGGATCTCAGCTCCCCAACGGCTCGTGGAACGGCATGATTGGAGAACTCATCAACAAGGTACATCAAATTACAATTTACAGCGCGGGCCATCCAAAGTGACTTTAAAGATATCAAAAATACATACATACAACAGTTGTTTTCAAGATATGAAATTAACATCAGTCAAGCGTCACATTTAAGCAAAAGATAAATGAGTAAAGATCAGCTCCCGCTCTGTAACGATGGTATAATAATTCAACGCCTCGGGCTGTTTACAGTCCTTAGTCTTTGTCTGCTCTCAGACTTTGTCCCTGTTGGCCACCGTACACTGAGCATGAGCCAAACAAATATTCCCTACGCCGCAAAAAAAGGCAGAAATCAATATTAACAAGTCACCCAGCCTCATCCTCAGTGTTCAAACCTTGTTTTTCTTCCAGCGGGGTCAAAAATCGGCCAGTCGGATGAGACGATCCCACTTGTTTCCAACGTTAATCCACTTGTTTTCCAGAGTTTTTTTGAATCAAGTGTCATTTTCTTGATCCTGGTGCAGCTGATCTGCCTCATTCTGCAAAGTGCAGTGGAAACAAGTGGGATTATCTCATCCTCAGCACTGAATATGAGATGAATTTCTGAAGTGCATGCTCTTGTAAATATGAATTTTGTTGCATTAAAAAACTTGCTCCATACCTGACAAGCGGGTTGGGTTAATTCTGTTAAAAACTTTGATTGGTGATGCTGGTCAGGGGGGAAAGCGCTGACACCGGTGTAGTGCTGTGTGTAAGTTGGTGCGTTTTTCCTGGAGCTCAGTTCCGGCGTGTTTTCCTCCCTCTCGCCCGGCTTGTTTCCTCTGAACATAAATCCTGAACCCTCCTGCCCCTCCATCAAAGCCTTTTCTCCAAAACAGACCTCAAAAGCCACTTTCACTCGCAGCACCGCTTGTTCAACTTTGGCTTTCCCTTTTCTTGTTCTCGTTTCAAGTTCAAGACTGGAATTTATTTATTCATTTATTTATTTATTTCATTTTTTTAAGCTGCTTCAGGAAACTTCACACACACGCTGCCAAATGTCAGCGAGAGGTGACCGTTTGAAACCTGTTTGAACTTCAATAGGCAGATTATGTAAGGTGACATCAGCAAACGGCGGGTCCGCTCTGTGATGTTTCGTACCGGAGGAAACCAGAGAGGAGAGACAGGGAGGAAGATCTGACGGCGGGCGGGTTTGTCCTCTGCTGCTGAGGCGACAGCCCGGATGTCACTCTCAGGTCTGAGCTCAGCACCTCCACCAAGCAGAGGAGGTTTCTGACGTCAGGCAACATGAATGCATTTAAACATTCATTCATCTTCTAAACCGCTTATCCTCACTAGGGTCACGGGGGGTGCTGGAGCCAATCCCAGCGCTCATAGGGCGAAGGCAGTGAAACACCCTGGACAGGTCGCCAGTCCATCGCAGGGCAGACAGACAAACACTGATATTCACACACACAGTCACACCTAGGGGCAATTTAGCTTCTCCAATTCACCTGACCTGCATGTCTTTGGGTGTGGAGGACAGGGCATCCTCAGGGGGGAGGTCAAAGGTCAACAGTAGACGCTAAACAGAAGTAGTGAACATCATCTGAAAACTGGGAGCCTGAAGATTAATCTGAGATGCAGCTCAGCTCTGTGTGTCGAGTTATTCTAATCATAAATCTGGAATTAACATTGTGTTTTGTTTAGGCGCCTATTGATTTTTCTATTAATTTATAGTGTATAAAGGTTAGAACATTGTGATGGACGTATACGAAGCCATTCCCATGTTCAGTTATGTGTCATAAGTTGTTGCTGCAATTTTTGGGTTGTTACCATTTGTTACACACATTTAGTGCAAAATGTAATCATTTTTTAGCACTGGAAAATTAATAAAATAGTCAAAAATCACTCCAAAATCCCACATTAGGACACCAAGACTTTGATTTGGTGTCAAAATCTTTTGACATTTGAAATTTCTATAATAATTTCACTTTTCAACGATTGGATGTTGAGCGTTGTGTTGTGTAAACGTGTCAGAAACTGGCCCTCACTGTCAGTCTGTGTGGAGAAGCAGAGCTCCTCTGAACGGCCTCGCTCTCTAGTTTGTGTCTGTAAAGTCTGATGAGGCTGTGATTCTCCTAGAGGTCACTAGAGGTCATTTTCTCCAGCGACGTCCAGTGTGACAAAAGTGTCTGCCTGCAGTGAAATGGCTGCTATGGGGGCCAACATCATCACACAGGAATCAAATGTGGCTCATTGAATCCACAAGAGTCTCAGCTTTCCAGTCAAAGCCAACTGATGCAGCTCCAAGACTGTTTAGGCCCCAGTCTGCACACACACACCATTTTACAACAGGCCACAAGAACACATGTGGACTGCAGGCTTTGGGGCCCAAACTGCATGGGATTAGCAGAAGGTGGGCGTGTCTGCAAAGGGGAGAGAACCCATTTTCATTCACACAGCTGGAGGTTAGAGGTCAAGGGACGATTCAGTTCCTCAGGTCGTCTAGTTTCACATGACGTCAGTATCTTCACCAGATTTAAGACGGAGCCCTTTACAGCCTCTGAAACACCGTCTGTCTGAACATTAAGGGGTTGAATCCTGGACTTGAGCAGCTTTAATGGGAGATTTGCAGGTTTCGACTAAAACCGGGGAGAGAAAAACACGAGACACATCCAGATGATGAGAGAGAAGAGCGTCAGACGGCATCACCTGGGAGGTGAGGCAGAGGTGACGGAGGACGTCCCCGCCTCACCCGGCTCTCCCCGTTTTTCCCGCCGGTGAAGTCGGATCCTATCAGGAGTGAATCTGAAATCATGCAAATCGCCGCAGTGCCAACACCTCTTTGGATCATAAAACTTGCATGTCAGATGTACTTAGGCATTCATAAATGTGTGATGTCGGACACGCTTTAAAGATTCATCGCTAAATTTTAATATCTGGCTGAGTTGAAAGATTCATCGGCGTGTGCTGTGATCACCGCGGGCGATCTGTAACGGACAGTTTGAGCAGGAGGGAGGATTTTCTGGTGCCTCTCATGTCCGGGACGCCGTGTTGGAGGAGGTTTTTTTTTTTTTTTTCTAGCTCGGCTTGGAGTTCAAGTCGACCTGTTCCTGTCAGAGGCCGAGCCCTTCTCTCATGTATATAATAAAATAACGTTTGTATGTGAAAGTGGAGCCATAAACGCTGAGAGAAACTCCTGAATAAAAGGAAAGTTTTTAGTAGAAATCGATGTACAAAAAATACAACACCCATTAGAATCTGACAACTGCAATTATCGCCATGGATGAGAAAATGAAATAACTATTACAGTATCTTGGAAATGACATTAATCATATCCCTTTATAGGGCACTCGTTGAAATACTTTGAAATTAAAAAAAAAAAAAAAAAAAAAAAAAAAAAACCCTAGACTGTTATTAGAGAGCATGACAGGAATTTATTACTTCTATAAAATTTTTCTAAAATTTTCACTTTCCTATAGAAAATCAAAGCCAATGAGATTGATCAAATGCCACAGTCATGTGACCTGGGGTGTAGAGCGATCTTTGCTGATTGGCTGGTGAAGACCAAATCATTTTTGAACTAACATAGGGATATTTGTGACAGATGTGCTGCCATCTAGTGGTCATATATCTCATATCTTACACCTGTGCCCCCCCAGCTGTTATTTTTTGTTGTTGTTTGTTTGTTTTTGGCCAAAATTGCTCCCTGGTGAACTCCTAAAAATTTATCCACACATTAATATCCCCGTGCAATGCTTTATTTATGGGGTTGTTTTCCCTAACACAGGCGAAAAAGTGTTTTTCTAAGAGAGAATAAAATAAAAACAACCAGGAATAAAAGAGAGAAATTACAATGAAATTATAAACACAAACTAAAATGAAAACAAAATCAAAAAAACAAAACACACCGTGTGGAGAAATCGATAAAGGATGCTGGCTATGCAAGACTAATCGCATACTAAAATAAGGATTAAGTGTTGCTAATCCCCAGTGAGATTCACACTTAAAAAACAAACCAAAACAACTGAAGGAAAAGCAAATAAAAAAAAAAAAAAAAAAAAAAAAAAAAAAATCAAAATATAAAACAAACTTTATACGGCAAACAAGCTCTTTTTAAATGAATTTACTTTTTTTGTTTCTTATAATTTCACTTATGCTTACATTTTTTTTTTTTCTTTTGTGAATCTGAGGACCCAGTTTCCCCTCGGGGATCAATAATGTATCTCTGAGTCTGAGTATCTGAATAATCTGACAGTGGGATGAGATAATCCCACTTCTTTCCGGTGCAGTTTCACTGGTTCGAGGATGTTTTCCTTCCTGGGAGCAGTGAACCTAGCAGGCAGCGTTGGTAACCAGTGGGATTATCTGATCTGAAGATGAGGCTGCAGTGAATCAGCTGTTAAAATGGAGATAATCTCTGTCTCTCTCCTCCTGCAGCGAGCAGACCTGGCGGTGTCGGCCATCACCATCACGCCGGAGAGGGAGAACGTGGTCGACTTCAGCAAGCGCTACCTGGACTACAGCGTGGGCATCCTGCTGCGCAAGCCGGAGGAGAAGATCAACATCTTCTCCCTGTTCGCGCCCTTCGACCTCGCCGTCTGGGCCTGCATCGCCGCCGCCATCCCCGTGGTGGGCGTGCTCATCTTCCTGCTCAACCGGCTGCAGGCGCTGCGCTCCTCCGCCGCCCAGAACGCGCCGCCGGGCCAGCCGTCGGGCGGCGTGGGCTCGGGCACGCTGCACAGCGCCATCTGGATCGTGTACGGGGCGTTCGTACAGCAAGGTGAGGGGAGAGAGCCGCGTGTTTGAAACCCCCAGCGCCTCAGTCCAGATCTGAGGCTCTCCGTTAATCTGAGTTACCTGTTAATCTGAAGCTTTTCCATGCAGAATATCAGATGTGCTGCATGTCAGAGTGTAAACCAGCCGACAGGAAGTGCAGCAGTTAGACAATAAAATACTTACAGGTTAATGCATAGATAATTAAACACTTAACTGAGAATACTGCTGTGCTTTTACTGAAGGAACATGAAGGAATGCAGGGCTTTTACTTTGAAAGGAGGATTTTTTTTCACTCATTCTGACAAATACAGTTTTTATTGTGACTGACTGGGGTGAGACTGAGGCTGTTCAGATGGAAGTTGCTGTGAGCTCCAACATGTCGTTCACACCCAAAGAGCAGAGCGGATAACATACCAGTGAATCCCATGAGCTCGTCTAAATATGGCAGATATGAACGTTTTAGTGAGGACATGAGTGGTTTACCTGCCTAACTAGTGAGCTGATGGAAGCTCACTAAACTACTGGCATGAGGTCAGCAAAATATCATGGTTTTGGTTAAAATACTTCATCTTATGGTTAAAATACAATGTCTTATTGGTTAAGGTGAGCAAAATGATGTGGTCTTAATTAAAATACTTGGTTAAGGTTAGGAGAACATTGTGGTTTTGGTTAAAATAGTTCATCTTCATGGTTAAGGGTTAGGAGAACATTGTGATTTTGGTCAAAATACTTTGTGTTATTGGTTAATGTTAGCAGAACGTCATGGTTTTGGTTCAAATACTTCATCTTATTGGTTAAGGTGAGCAAAATGTTGTGGTCTTAATTAAAATACTTGGTTAAGGTTAGGAGAACATTGTGGTTTTGGTTCAAATACTTCATCTTATTGGTTAAGGTTAGCAAAATGTGGCTCTTTCTCCCCTCTGGAATCGAACTAAAGTGGCGGTGTTTGGCTGATTCTGATGCAACTTAAAATATTTGTAGTATCAAAAATAATCGTGTATTATCATAAATCATTAATACTAACTGCAGTATTATGTCGTACTTATATTATTTACAGCTATTGGATGTTGAATCAAGTTAAATATCAGTATTGCGCCTGTGGTTTTCATTATTACATCATTAAATTATTATTATTACTATTATTATATATATTATTTTCATTAATGCTGTACACATAGCCTTAGCGAGGGGAGTCCTGGCAGCGAGTGAAACTGTGCTGCCTTAAAAAGTTCACTCTAAAAAAAAAAAACTTTAATGAGTTTTTTTAATAGTTTTTGTGTTTTAGGAAAGTGTGTTAGAAAGTTAGTTTGCTGCAAGTTCAACTCAAACGATTCAGTGTTCATCAAATCTCAAAATCCTCCTTCATTTCACTTCGGCTGCACTTAAGCGACGCTAATATGTGTAAAACTTTTAATTCTGTTTTTTGTTTTTTTCCTTCTTCTTTTCTTTTGAGGAAAGGCAGCCGCTCTGCCTCTGAAAAAGGTCTCCAAAAGGCGAAACACAAGTCCTCGTTTCATATTAAAGTTTGGCTTTCTGCAGCGCCAGGCTACAGGCGGCCGCTGAGTTATCTTTTTGGGGGTCGGAGGCCAAAAAGTTTAGAGCGAGCCGCGGCTTTGGAGGTTTGTACTGAGCCGTGACTTTCAGGAGCCGGTTTTTCATGGATATTGAACAATGTGGAAATGAACCTTTAATGTGCAGCCGGACGGCGAGGCCGGCACGGTCGTGTCATCACGGTCATTTCCCCCGGCCGGCCCTGTCAAAACCTTACATCACGCTTTTGTACATCAAGGGACCCAAGAGGAGGCCGAGGTCGTGCTTTCGCTGGCAGCTCCCTCTCCGTTCTCAGACTTTTCATTTAGGAGGAGAAAAAAAATGTTAATCGTGTTATTAGTGACTCATAATAAGGAGTAAAACACGGCGTGCTGCTCAGGAAAAGCAGCAGAGGCTCCTGATTGGCATGCAGAGCTGCAATTAACGTTTATATCAACAAATGTAAAGTGTGGAAAATGAAGCTGAAGTCTGACTGGAGGTGATCAGAGTCCAAAGTGACGACTTCAGATGTTCAGATGTTCTTCCTCAGTCTGACCAGCAGCCAAAAAACCCCCCCAAAAAAACGAAAGTATTAATTTTATAAAGACATGAACAGAGAAAAGGAAGATAATCTGAGGATCTTAGTGAAGCTGAATCAGACGAAGGTCAGCCTTGTTTCCTGATGAACGACCAAAACCTTTCATAAAATGATCAAAAGTATAATAAAGTAGCTTTCTGTCACTCGACTAATTAATTGATCGATGAATTGTTGATTGTCAGCACCAGAACACAGTATTTTATTTTTTAACTGTTATTTTGCAAGAGAAGCCAAAAGAGGAGTATCTTCATTTAGATCAGAATTTGGTGGAAAACATCTCAAATGAAACCGTCTAACGTCTGGTTTCAGAGCAACTTAAGCCCCGCCCACGTCCATGGATCCAACGTCTCGCCAAAAATATGGAGTCAGAGCTTTCCCCCAAAGACTTTCTGGACTGAAAAGCTAATTTCACCTCCGAAGTGTCTCCTGTTGTGCCGTTGAGAGGACACGGCAGGGGTTCGTTCATTTGCTAATCGAGGAGGAAAGTGTGCAAGTCGTCCAAACACATTTCCCTGTGTACACGGCGAGGGGTCGCTCGGACCAATCAGAGTTGATTAGCTGAGTTCCTCCACACGTCCACACTGTGATGGTTTCCTTTAGAAAAGAGAGCGCTGAGGACGGTGCTGCAATTTGTCTTTAGACGGCGACTGAGGTCAAAGTAACCCCAAGAGACCAATCAAAGGAAAAAGATTTATTGGAAGATTACATTCAAATACATAGTACAATACAGTAAAATACATTAAAATACCTAATCGACCAGAGGTGGAAGTAACTAATTACATTTAGTCATGTTACTGTAATTGAGGAGCTTTTTTGTGTATTTGTACTTTTTTGAGATTTTTTTTTAAAGGTCAATACTTCGACTTTTACTTCAGTTCATTTCTGCTTGAGTTTTGTCCTTCACTACATTTTAAATCAGACCCATCACAGAGAACAGATGGTCAGTGACAGACTGTGGAACCTTTCACAATAAAAGCTCAGTCAGTAGAGATGACAGGAGGAACCTGCTTCTGCTTTGTTGGATCTATTTTTTGGTCATTTTCCAAATTTCACAATAAAAGCTGCACCGTTTAGGACTCAGTCACTTTTACTGCCAGGACATTTGAAATGAGACACTTTGGACTTTTACTGCAGATTTTTACTGCACTACTACTGTAGTCACATACCAGCAGAGGAACAGTACTTCTACTTGTACTGCAGTCACATACCAGCAGAAGAACAGTACTTCTACTTCTACTGCAGTCACATACCAGCAGAGGAACAGTACTTCTACTTCTACTGTAGATCTGTAGAAAGAGTTAGTGGGCAAACTGGAAGCTTGCACACTCATGTTCTTCCTACTGTTTCTTTCTTTCTTTCTTTCTTTCTTTCTTTCTTTCTTTCTTATTCCGTACATTTTTTGGCACATAACTACTTCCACATACATAGTGCTAAAAAGAATTCATTCAAACTTTAAAAAATTCAGCTTGTTTGTGTGACGTTTGCTTGTATTCCACTTTTTGAAAACTTTAAAACTTTTTGAATTATTAAGCTTTGTTTACACTTTTTTCGCCATAGGAAAGAATGGGACAGCTGCTCCAGAATTCAGCAATATTCAACGATTTGTTACTCTGTCATACTTTGAGCTAGAAACTTCATTCAAATTTTAAACTGTTCAGCTTGTGGCTTAGAATTTTTCAACTTTTTAAACTTCTCAGAGCTTTTTTTTTTATTTATTTTTTTTTATTATTGATAATTGTGTTCAGCGTCTTCCAGTTTCCCCAGAAACTGCACTTTTCTGGTTTAAAAATGAGTTTCAAAATGTGGAAAAGCGGACATGACCGAGTATTTTCTCAGATTACATGACGGCGGCGACCGTGCACGTGCTCCGCTGGCTTCAAAACGATCTGAGCCAATCAGGAGCCAGACGGGGGTGATGATGTCACGAGCTCCTGCAGAGTGTGTGTGTCAAGTGGAGGAGCCACAAAACGCTCCTCATATTAAAATGAACCATCAGGTCATTAATTTAAAAAAAAAAAAAAAAAAAAATAAAAGTCTCAATGATTAAGCTTTCATCAGAGCAGCTCCGGGGCTGCTATTAAGGCAACACACACACGCACACACACACACCATACACACACACACACACGCACTTGTACATTATTACCGGGGGCATGACAGTACTCAGCAGGTGATTTTTATTTTGCATTTGCATAGCATGTGATTACCTTGGGACGAGGCTGCGCCGCTTCTGCTGATTGCCTGAACGTTGAAATTTGCCCGTTGGTTAAAATGACACGTTTACATGGAGCCTCCGTGACGGCGGCGGCGGGCGCGGTTACCAGGACATCCGTGACGCCACCGCGAAGCCTCTGTAGAAGAAAATCTGCATGTTACTGAGGCACGCGGTCTCATCTGCCAGTATTCACATGGTGTTTTTCTGTCCAACAAGGTTAAAACCTCTGCCGGCGGGGCGAGAGAACCATTTCAATGACACGGCTCGCCTGCAGGAGAAACTTTTGTTCAGTTCAGTTCAGTTCAGACGACTTTATTAATCCCACAAGGGGCGATTGGTTCAGGCAGCCCAGCACAACAACATATGGACACAACACGCACAATAACACGTAGAATAAAAAAAGATACACAGATGCTGGGAATACCGTGGAATCAGAACCAATAAATAAAAAAGTGACAAAGTTAATAAATAAAAATAGTTTTGCAGGCGGTCAAGACATCCCGACGACCTGAGGGCAACAGGGCAAATTCACCTGCTAGCACATGGCCAGGAGATGCCAACATGCAAGGAGCTTTTCTGAGCATTTGTTGGTCACAAAAGCCGGCCAGATCCCCGGGTTTCACTCCTTTGACTTTGGAACACGTTTTAATGCGGTGCAGGCCGTTTTTTATCCTGCAGCGTAAGGTTGGGGAACCGACAAATAAATGAGAAACACAGGAGGCTTTCAATAAAAGACAGAATGGTGGGACTGGCAGCAAAGGAGTCAAGTTTGCAGAGAAGATGATTCTCTGTTGCCCACGTTTCACAGTAGCTGCAGTGTTCACATCAAATTTGAGGTTGTCATCAAAAAAGGTGCCTAAGTATTTGTATGAGGACACCCTTTCCACAGTCTCATTGTGTACGACTGTGACGGGCCGTGCACTCTTATAACTGCTGGGTCACCAAAATAAACCAATCTGGGTTATTTTGGTGACCCCAGTTGTGGGTCACCAAAACCAGCAGGGTCGGGTTCCGGGTTTGACCCAACATGCCAGCATGGGCTGTGTTTTCTACCCAGAAATGAGTAAAATACTGATTCTCATTCTCAATTCCGAAATGTCATTCTCATTACCGCAACAGGTATTTTTTCTGATGAATTATTAGATCATAATATTTTGTTTGAAAATGTATATACATATTATCCAACAGTACTTATCTAAAGTCTGCTTCAAAAAAAAATATGTGTATGTTATTTTTTAGTGAAATGATAAAATAAAAAAAGGTCGTAAATTATGAGGTATGTTTCAGTAATGAGAAATAATATGGATATTATGAAAAATAATAAAAAGGAAAAAAAAAAAAAAGATCTCTCCAAAGTTATATATAGCTTTCAGCATAACTAATATGAATCTACTTTAGAAATAGCCAAAAATACACATTTTTAACCTCATATTTGAGGTGATGTCATGTTGCAGTAATGATAATGTAAAAATGTAAATAAATACATAGGAAATACGGACAAAATCTTCCAAAATTAATGTTTACGGTAAGTTCAGACCTTAATCTCATATGTGGATGGAAAAATTATGTCCAAAATGGTATTTTAAAATTTTTGTTGTATGACACCTTTTAAATCTGAATTTGGTGAGAATCACCCAAAAACGCCTGAACTGCTGAGTTAAAGCAAACAAAAAAAATGATTTATTTTATTTTGATCGACTTCAGCATCAAGAAATGAGGTGAAGAAATTCAATTGTTGGGAAACGATGCAGCGATGAAACAAACACGATGTCCCAGCCATTCTTAAAAAAAAAAATAAATAAATAAAAAAAAATCAAGTTACTCACATATTTACAATCAATTAATTGGACATTCCAATATATAAAATGCATAAAATTCCTCGTGGCCATCTGAATTATCTTTGCCATGAACACAGGGCTCCAGTTTCCAGTTCATCCTGAAGAAATCCTGAGAAATCCAAATATAGAAGACAGAAATAGACCTGTAGCCCAGGTTCGAGTCTGCCTTCCCTGTCTCTCTCTCTCCTGTCACTGTCAGCTGAGGCAGAAATGACAAAAAAAACAAAAAAAAACAAAAACATGATGTGTCACTCTCAGCAAACGTCACTCGTTTTGTGCAGACCTTCTCCAGGTGAACATTTTTAGTTTGAGCCGTGACGGGCATCAGCGAGGTCAGACCATCCAGCTTCCATCCAGAAATATACATCTTGAAATAAAAAAAAAAAACAAAAAAAAACAAAGCAGAGTGGTTTGAGAAGTTAATTCGCGGTGGATCTTCCTCTACTTTTGCAAATCCACATGATCCTCTGTGTGAATCAGACAGCCTCGCTACAGCCAGGCTAACGGCTCCCATAGACTTCAAGTGTTTATGCTAAGCTAGGAGGAAATGCTACCCATAGGAACTGAACCGCTGGACGTCCAGAAGTCAGAAAAGGGGATTTTGACCAAGTTTTTAACCAGTTTATCCTTGAGTAAAAAAAAAAAAAAAAAAAACACCATTCTCTCTGGTGAGGAGTGACGGAAATGTAAAATAAATATGAAGCAGCGAACAGCAGACATTCGGGGAGACCGCCCGGGCTCGCAGGTTTGATCCCTGACGCCCCGTCATCAGGATACGGGCCTCCAAAAAAAAATGAAAAATGTCAAAGTGCGAGTGTGTGTTCGGACGATCAAACAGCCGAGCGGCCGGGCGCAAATCCATCACAGCCGATCGATCGCAGCGCAGAGGGGACGCTGACGGCGGCTTCGGGTTTGAGATGTTGGAGTTTTAATCTGGAGTGGTTGCAGGGATTAGAGCGACACGGAGGAGGAGAGGCGGATCATCACAGGAGGATTTGTGGCGTCTGAAATATTTAAAAACAAGGCGATCAAATTTTCATGTGCTTGACTGAATCAGAGGAGGCTGAGAGAACATAAAGAGATGTGGCAATGCAGATGTGGGTTTCTATACGTGTGTGTGTGTGTGTGTGTGTGTGTGTGTGTGTGTGTGTGCAGGCAATAGATTTGGCTTTAGCGACTTGGTCCATTAGTCATTTGCAGCCGGGGCTCGTCAATCTTAATAAGGAAGTAAAATTGTTACAGTAATCCTGAAATTGTTGCAGTGTGTGTTCGCACACACACTCACACACTCACACACACACACACACACACACACACACACATTCATTAAATTACATCAATGAAACTGCATTTCAGGATTGTTAAGCACGACAAGGCTGTAAAGGTGCCTTTGGATGAAGAGAGATGACCAGCTCAGCAACTCACACACACACGCACACACACACACACACACACACACATGCACAAGCTTAAATACATGGATGCACGAGTAAAAATGCACACACACACACACAAACACAAAAACCTACAAAAATATGCACCTGCACATACGTTTGCAGACAAATACACAAGCACAGAGACACACAGGAGCATAACACACACACACACACACACACACACAAATGTGAATGCACAAGCAAAAATGCACACACACACATACTCACACCAGCATGCACAAACCCACACAAATATGCACACTGACACACGTTTGCACAAAAATACACAGTCATACAGACACACAGGTGCAGATCAGTCAGTCGTGCACACACACACACACACACACACACACACACACATATGCACATGCTCAAGCTAAAACACATGCACAAGCAAAAATGCGCGCACACACACACACACACACACACACACACACACACACACACACACACACTTGCAAACCCATACAAATATGTCCATGCACACATGTTTGCACAAAGCATAGAGACACACAAGCTCATATTAGTCAATCACACACACACACACACACACACACACACACACACTCCGCACCCCAATGGTGGCACCCAGCTGCATCTATTACGGTCTGGCAGGTTGCCTGGGAAACCTTTTAGGCCGAGCGGTTTGTGATGAGATGCAGCGATGCAGCCTCTCTGCTCGCTCTGATAAAGCACTCAGCTGATAAACCAACACACTCACCTGCTGCCGCACCGCACCGCGCCATGCCGTGCCGCAGGTCTGAGCCCCGCCGCCGCCGCCAGCGCCTCCATTAACATCTGACCCGCTCGCCACGACAGCAACGGCGCCTTAATGTGTGAGATGTATTAAATTTAAAAAAAAAAAGAGAGGGGGAAACAGATTAGATGAATTGTAGATCTCATCCAGTCGCATCTTCACTGTTCAAATCTGGTTTTTCTTCAAACACGGTGAAAAAAAAAAAAAAAAAAACTGGCAGCGGGACGAGATAAGATAGATAGATGATAGATAGATAGATAGATAGATACTTTATTCATCCCGAAGGAAATTCACAGTTTTCAGCAGTATCCACAGATTACAAGATTAAATCAATAAAAAAAAAAAAAGAATAAAAGATGAAAACTAGAGATCTAAGTACCCAATGTGCAAAAAAACATGTGCATAGATGTGGACAATGTGCAAATTTACAGTATAAACAGGTGATAAATAGCAGCAAGCAATATATACACTATAAACAAGGAATATATAAAAAAATAGAAATATGAACAGTTTAGCAGGGGCGGTAGTTAAGGTGCCGAGAAGAAGGAGAATAATCCCACTTGTCTCCAGTGTCATTGACTGCGTTTAACCCCCCAAAACATTTCGGTTTTTCCCTTATTCTGAAAAAGTGAACAATGTTCCCGCTAAGCTGATGAAGGTGAATATTCCACCGATATTCCCGTTTCCATGCGTCCCTGCAAACTCCGACTTGTTTGTGAACGCAGCCGCCGCCTTTCGAGTCTTCTTTCATGACGTTCAAAAGTGTGTCTCTGCTCCCAGACAGAAATGTGGGCTTTTATTTTGTTGAATGCGTCTGTGGCCCGGCCTTGTGATGTGTTGCCTCGGCGGTTTGTTGCACAGAGCTGACTGTAAACCGCATTAAAAAAAAAAACAAACCCAAATGAGGCATATCTTCTTAATGCATGACTAGAGAACGCTTCTGAAACCTGAATAATATCAGCATATGCCACATGTCTTAGTAAAAAAAAAATGCTACATTCAGAAAAAAAGGCCTTAAAAGGGAATATATGGAATAATAGTGGAAATGTCGTGTGCATGTAAATGTACTGAGTGTCCTCATCCTAGTGGCTGATCTGCCTTGTTTCAACACATTCATTCATATTCCTCGAAAATGAAGAAAAAAAAAATCCATTACATTTAAACACTGAAGATGAGACTAAGTTAGCTTTTAAGATTTTTTTTTTTTTTTTTAAGCGCCGACTTGGCATTCTCGCTGAATTGCAGCAGAATACATTTGCGATGAGGGCATCTGCAACACGTTTAGGCATATTTTATAAAGCCGTCTGTGTGATGTGAGGAAAAAACACGAGCTGAACACTGAATATTAGACTAAAGGGATGGTTAAGACACAGATTTTTGCAGCTTTGTAGGAAATTTGGAGCATGCTGTATGTGCTGAGACGCATGCTGGTGTTTCCTGAGTACAGAAGAAACAGGCGAATGTGAGAAAAAGTCAGTTAAAGGTGCAATGCGTGCCATTTTAACATCAGTAAATAATAACCATATTCATTTAGACACATCAGTATAACAAGTAAACATAATGTTCCTCACCAGTGATGCATCTTTCCCTCTATTTTGACCAGCAGTAATAGAAACTCAGTAGAGCTGACAGCGCTGGTCCAGAATCTGTAATAAAGAGCACGACAGGAAGTAGGCGTGGCCTTGTGTTAACCAACCTGTCGGCAGCGACACGCCAAGTCCGAGGACACCCCACATGACCCACCCCTGCTCCAAAAAACAGAAGTGGGCGTGGCCTGTGAGTAAATGGGCGTGGCTTTAATCGGTGTGAGAAGTTAATGTGTTTTTCCTCAGCTCGGGACAAACCTTCTCCAACATTTTTTTTGATGTTATGCTGATGAAAATGCCACGCCCCCTTTTGACCGAACAGCCTGAGAAGTTAATGTGACCCAGAGGAGGTTATGACAGGCCA